>NC_069508.1:152734605-152752105 GCF_027579735.1 Bombina bombina
AAGACTTCATCCCGATGATGGACTTCCGACTTCAGCCCGATGATGGAGTTCTTCAGCCGCCGCTTGGATCAAGACTTCGGACCCTCTTCTGGATCGATCACTGAACCCGGTGAGGTGAAGATAAGGTAGGGAGATCTTCAGGGGCTTAGTGTTAGGTTTATTTAAGGGGGTTTTGGGTTAGATTAGGGGTATGTGGGTGGTGGGTTGTAATGTTGGGGGGGTATTGTATGGTTTTTTTTTACAGGCAAAAGAGCTGAATTCTTTGGGGCATGCCCCGCAAAGGGCCCTTTTCAGGGCTGGTAAGGTAAAAGAGCTTTGAACTTTTTTCATTTAGAATAGGGTAGGGCATTTTTTTATTTTGGGGGGCTTTGTTATTTTATTAGGGGGCTTAGAGTAGGTGTAATTAGTTTAAAATTGTTGTAATATTTTTCTAATGTTTGCAAATATTTTTTTATTTTTTGTAACTTAGTTCTTTTTTATTTTTTGTACTTTAGTTAGTTTATTTAATTGTATTTATTTGTATTTATTGTATTTAATTAATTTATTGATAGTGTAGTGTTAGGTTTAATTGTAGATAATTGTAGGTATTTAATTTAATTTATTTATTGATAGTGTAGTGTTAGGTTTAATTGTAGGTATTGTATTTAATTAATTTATTGATAGTGTAGTGTTAGGTTTAATTGTAACTTAGGTTAGGATTTATTTTACAGGTAATTTTGTAATTATTTTAACTAGGTAACTATTAAATAGTTATTAACTATTTAATAGCTATTGTACCTGGTTAATATAATTACAAAGTTGCCTGTAAAATAAATATTAATCCTAAAATAGCTACAATATAATTATAATTTATATTGTAGCTATATTAGGGTTTATTTTACAGGTAAGTATTTAGCTTTAAATAGGAATAATTTATTTAATAAGAGTTAATTTATTTTGTTAGATTTAAATTATATTTAACTTAGGGGGGTGTTAGGGTTAGATTTAGCTTTAGGGGTTAAAAAATTTATTAGAATAGCGGTGAGCTCCGGTCGGCAGATTAGGGGTTAATGTTTGAAGTTAGGTGTCGGCGATGTTAGGGAGGGCAGATTAGGGGTTAATACTATTTATTATAGGGTTATTGAGGTGTGAGTGAGGCGGATTAGGGGTTAATACATTTATTATAGTAGCAGATTAGGGGTTAATTATTGTAGGTAGGTGGAGGCGACGTTGTGGGGGGCAGATTAGGGGTTAATAAATATAATATAGGGGTCGGCAGTGTTAGGGGCAGCAGATTAGGGGTTAAAAAAAATATGCAGGTGTCAGCGATAGCAGGGGCGGCAGATTAGGGGTTAATAAGTGTAAGGTTAGGGGTGTTTAGACTCGGGGTACATGTTAGAGTGTTAGGTGCAGATGTAGGAAGTATTTAGCTTTAAATAGGAATAAGTTATTTAATAATAGTTAATTTATTTTGTTAGATTTAAATTATATTTAACTTAGGGGGGTGTTAGGGTTAGATTTAGCTTTAGGGGTTAAAAAATTTATTATAGTAGCTGTGAGCTCCGGTCGGCAGATTAGGGGTTAATGTTTGAAGTTAGGTGTCGGAGATGTTAGGGAGGGCAGATTAGGGGTTAATACTATTTATTATAGTGTTATTGAGGCGGGAGTGAGGCGGATTAGGGGTTAATAACTTTATTATAGTAGCGGTGAGGTCCGCTCGGCAGATTAGGGGTTAATAAGTGTAGGTAGGTGGCGGCGACGTTGGGGGGGCAGATTAGGGGTTAATAAATATAATATAGGTGTCGTCCGTATTAGGGGCAGCAGATTAGGGGTACATAGGGATAACTTAGCTGGCGGCGGTGTACGGAGCGGCAGATTAGGGGTTAAAAAATTTAATAGAGTGGCAGCGATGTGGGGGGACCTCGGTTTAGGGGTACATAGGTAGTTTATGGGTGTTAGTGTACTTTAGAGCACAGTAGTTAAGAGCTTTATAAACCGGCATTAGCCCAGAAAGCTCATAACTCCTGTTTTTTTTCTGCGGCTGGAGTTTTGTCGTTAGATTTCTAACGCTCACTTCAGCCACGACTCTAAATACCGGCGTTAGAAAGATCCCATTGAAAAGATAGGATACGCAATTGACGTAAGGGGATCTGCGGTATGGAAAAGTCGCGGCTGCAAAGTGAGCGTTAGACCCTTTCCTGACTGACTCCAAATACCAGAGGGTGGTAAAAACCAGCGTTAGGAGCCTCTAACGCTGGTTTTCACGGCTACCGCCCAACTCTAAATCTAGCCGCATGACTTTTATTCCTATAGCATAGACAAAACAAGGCAAGCATGCATTTGCTAAAAATAAAGCGCCACTGCAGTGGATAGACTATCTGATATAAATGTATATATTAATACAAAATACAGATAAATATAAAGTACAGGAGCTCACAAACTTCTAAGATACATAGAAATTCAACAGTAAGACAAAATGCCAAATATAATTGTGACTTTAAGGACAAATGTAATGAAACATCTTGAATTACAATCCTGGTGATGAAGACTAGGTAATGTTGTGATACAATTTCTTAGAGTCTCATAGTCACTGATAGATAAGGCATTGAATGTTACTTGAAAAAACTGACGGTACCGAGGTAAAAGCGTCCTCAAACATCAGTTAGCCAGATATTACTGATCTTAGAACATGACGGCTCATTATCCTTGAGCGGCTTATCAATTTAAACAGATGCATATGACCTTGTTATTTTGCAGCAGAATCCGGATTTGCAAGGCACTTTCAAGAGGCTTTCAGGTAAGTGGACCGGGACTCCTCCTCCGACGTCCTGTCAATCCCAACTGGTTCGGTCTGTATCTTTGCTCAAAAGAACACAGGTCAGACTTGAAACTCGGGCAAATCAACTTTCTTACGCCTCCGCCAGAAATCTTCCGGACCGTTAGGTATGCATCCACCAAACTTCCAGGTGCTATACCTATGCTGCTCTTTCAGAATGATTAGGTCGACCCGCGTTTCGCCCCACAATGCTGTGCGGTCTGGGCCTCACACCAGCAACAAGGTGTTTTAGAAAAATACAGTTTCTCTCCCTAATTTTATTTTTATTTAATATATATATATATATATATATTTAGACAAGAGATGTTACCAGCGCTAAATTATAACCGATAGAAAAGATGGACAAAATGTAGTATATTATGTAACTACCTGATAGTTCAGTGGATGTGCAGCATGAAACAATGATAAAAGTGTACCCTTGGCACTTATAAAAATGTTAACAAAAAGAGAATAGATCACATATGAAATTCAGCGCAACAAACACAATGTAAGAATTGTTATCGAGATAAAGTCAGTCTTAATATTAAGTAAGCCTTGGTATAAAACACTTTTTTGATTTTCGTTCTTGATGCTTCTAAAGTCTTTCTATCTCCAGTATTATTGTGAGATAGAATATAAATAATACAATGTGATGGGTGTCTCCTTACCGGAATTACCCTCAATCGTATGAGGTAATGAATGCTCTCAAATGTTAGCCCAGGCAACTCTTGAACGGTGGTGATGTTTCGTCTGTAACTGTTCTTTACAGAGTGGTTTAGTTGTTCTTTTGCTCTGTTCTTGTGCGTGCCACTTGTTGAATGGAAACTTCCAAAGGATATTCTCCTTGTGATATGGATCCTTCTTGTGGTCTCTCAGGAGTATGGTATTCCTCCAATTCAATGGTTATAGAGGAGAAAAGAACAAACAAGACATAGCGTAATACTGTATAAAAAATGGATTTATTACAGATACTTTAACGCTATACACTTACATTAAAAACCCTCAATCCATGATGAGGTAAGCATTCACATGTATAAATGATATAAGATGTAGATTGGACCAGGCCAATCTAGTGATGCAGGACTGGATACAATGTGAGCCTTAGTCCAGATTTGTTATATCAGTTGATGTTAAAAAGTCACTTCAAAAAATTAATGATAATGAGGCTTCCAATAAGAAGCTTCTTAGTGCAAATAAATAACAATTAGTTGGGTCTGGATAGAGTTTGCTATATATAGGAATACGGGATTGCAGTGCACTTGCAAAACCAAATCATTAAAACATATTGAACAGGTACCATAAAAAAGATAAACTAAAAAGTTCACTATAAGCCCAAAGACACACTGTAAGTCTTATATTTCCTGAGGGTGGTTTGTCACCTGTCAGCGTTTTGGAGGCTTAGTGTAAGGCAAGCTGAAAGAACCGGACCGCTATGGGTATGAAACTGCACTGCCGCTATTTAAAAAGAACCCTTACGCGTTTCGAAGTTTGTCCGTTTGGTACTTCTTCGTCAGAGGTAATATAGTTGTACAGTCCGTCCGGTATCCGATTTAAAGCCAGCGAAGGGGAGTGGTTTCACTACGCCATGCGTTACGTTCGACAAGTGGCACGCACAAGAACAGACCAAAATAACAACTAAACCACTCTGTAAAGAACAGTTACAGACGAAACATCACCACCGTTCCAGAGTTGCCTGGGCTAACATTTGAGAGCATTCATTACCTCATACGATTGAGGGTAATTCTGGTAAGGAGACACCCATCACATTGTATTATTTATATTCTATCTCACAATAATACTGGAGATAGAAAGACTTTAGAAGCATCAAGAACAAAAATCAAAAAAGTGTTTTATACCAAGACTTACTTAATATTAAGACTGACTTTATCTCGATAACAATTCTTACATTGTGTTTGTTGCGCTGAATTTCATATGTGATCTATTCTCTTTTTGTTAACATATATATATATATATATATATATATATATATATGATATATATATATGTCTGTGTGAATATATGTGTGTGTATGTCTGAATATATGTTTATGTGAATGTGTGTTTATGTATGTCTGTGTAAATGTTTGTGTATGTCTGTGTGAATGTTTGTGTGTGTGTATATGTCTGTGAATATATATTTGTGTGTGTCTGTGTAAATATATATATGTGTGTGTATATATGTCTGTGAATGTGTGTGTTTATTTGTCTGTGTATGTATGTCTGTGTATATATATATATATATATATGTGTGTGTGTGTATGTATGTATGTCTGTAAATGTGTGTGTATATGTCTGTGAATATATGTGTGTATATGTCTGTGAATATATGTGTGTATATGTCTGTGTAAATATATATATGTGTGTGTGTATATGTCTGTGAATATATATTTGTGTATGTCTGTGTAAATATATATATGTGTGTGTATATATGTCTGTGAATGTGTGTGTTTATTTGTCTGTGTGTGTATGTCTGTGTATATATATATGTGTGTGTGTGTTTGTCTGTGTGTGTGTATGTCTGTGTGTATATATATATATATATATATATATATGTGTGTGTGTGTGTGTGTATGTATGTATGTCTGTAAATGTGTGTGTATATGTCTGTGAATATGTGTGTATATGTCTGTGTAAATATATATATATGTGTGTGTATATGTCTGTATGAATAAGTGTGTGTGTGTATGTCTGTGTAGTATATATATATATATATATGTGTGTGTGTGTGTGTGAGTATGCGTGCATGTATTTATGTTTCTGTGAATATGTGTGTTTATGCCTGTAAATATATATGTGTGTGTGTGTGGGTATGTATGTCTGTGTGACTATGTATGTGTGTATGTTTGTGTAAATATATGTGTGCATATATGTCTGTGTGAATGTGTATGTCTGTGTAAATATATATGTGTATATATGTGTTTGAATGTGTGTGTGTGTATATATGTCTGTGAATATGTGTGTGTGTCTGTGAATATATGTATGTGTGTGAATATGTATGTGTGTGAATGTGTAAATATCAATGTTTGTGTGTGTATATATATATATATAGATATATAGCTGTGTGAATATGTGTTTGTGTATATATATATGTGTGTGTGTCTGTAAATATTAATGTGTATATATATATATATATATATATCTGTGTGAATATATGTGTGTGTATGTCTGAATATATATGTGTGTGTGTATAAATGTGTGTGTATATGTCTGTGTATATATATATATATATATATATATATATATGTGTGTGTGAATAAGTGTTTTTGAGTGTATGTGTAATATATATATATATATATGTGTGTGTGTGTTTGTGTTTTAAACACACTGGCAAGTGAAAAGAAAGCTAAAACCGCATTGTTTCACTTTAAGGCGGTTTTCACTTTACAGCTCCTGTCCCTAACCTGCTGTATGAGTGGGGTATATCTTTGTGTGTATGTGTATATATATAATGTTCAAAAGAGAGCACTCTCACCTCAGTTGCAAATGCCAGGGTGCCAGCGGTTAAATATAAGGACAAAATGAGGCACTCGCTGGTCCTTGTTGTCTGAGGAAGGGGAGTGTCCCCACGAAACATCACGCTTTAAAGATTAAATTCACTCATTAAAAGACCAGCGAGTGTCTCCTTTTGTCCTTATATATATATAGCAGCCAAAGAAAGATGCACTCACAGGACTTTCACACAAAAAAAAAATGGAGTTACTTTATGCGTAACGTTTTCGGAGATCAAGTCTCCTTCATCAGACTTGATCTCCGAAAACGTTACAAATAAAGTAACTCCATTTTTTGTGTGAAAGTCCTGTGAGTGCATCGTTCTTTGGCTGCTGTATTTTATTCAAGTTTGCACCCAGGCGGATGCCCTACAAGTGGGAAGGATCTGGTAATTGGATGTGTATATATATATATATATATATACAAGTTATAACACAAGCACTCACTGGACTTGATACAGGTGAAATAAAAAGTGTTTTATTCCATTGAAATTTACTGTTCGTGGGAGTGCAGTTATTTCAGTGGATTATATATATATATATCGTATGTGTGTATGTCTGTGTGAATATTAATGTGTGTATATATATATCTGTGTGTATATATATATATGTGTGTGTGTGTGTGTATGTCTGAATATATATATATATGTGTGTGTATGTCTGTGTAAATATATATGTGCAGTGGCCGACTTAAAGGGACACTGAACCCAAATTTTTTCTTTTGTGATTCAGATAGAACATGTGATTTTAAGCAACTTTCTAATTTACTCCTATTATCAATTTTTCTTCCTTCTCTTGCTATCTTTATTTGAAAAAGAAGGTATCTAAGCTATTTGTTTGGTTCAGAACCCTGGAAAGCACTTGTTTATTAATGGATGAATTTATCCACCAATCACCAAGAACAACCCAGGTTGTTCACCAAAAATTGGACGGCATCTAAACTTCCATTCTTGCATTTCAAATAAAGATACAAAGAGAATGAAGAAATTTTGATAATAGGAGATATTAAATTAGAAAGTTGCTTAACCCCTTAACGACCAAGGACGTACACCACACGTCCTCAAAAAAAATACAGTTAATGACCGAGGACGTGTGGCGTACGTCCTTGGTCTGGAAAGCAGCTGGAAGCGATCCTGCTCGCTTCCAGCTGCTTTCCGGTTATTGCAGTGATGCCTCGATATGGAGGCATCCTGCAATAACCCCCCTTGGCCATCCGATGCAGAGAGAGACACTCTGTGGTTCTCTCTGCACCGGACATCGATGGCCGGTATCGTTGGTGGGTGGGAGCTTACGTGGGAGGCGGGTGGGCGGCCATCGATGCTCTGTGTGGAGTGGAGGGGGGCGGGATCGGGGGCGGGAGCTACGGGAGCGCGCACGGGGGGTGGTGGGCGGGCGCGTGCACGGGGCGGGAGCGGGTGGGAACCGCTACACTACAGAAAAAAAAAAAGTTAAAAGTTAAAAACACTTATACAATTTAAATATTAAAGATATAATCTAAGGGACCTGGAAGGGGTTGGGGGTTGGTCTTGGTGGGGGGGGGGGGGGGAGCTACACTACAGAAAAGGGTATTTTTTTAAAGAAAAAGGCACATTTTTTTACAAAACTGGGTACTGGCAGACAGCTGCCAGTACCCAAGATGGCGCCCATTATTGCAGAGGGGAAGGGTTAGAGAGCTGTTTGGTGGGGGATCAGTGAGGTTGGGGTCTAAGGGGGGATCCTACACATCAGCATATGTAAATATGCTTTTTTTTTATTAAAAAAAAAAGTGCCAAATACCTTTTATTTTAGTACTGGCAGAGTTTTTGCCAGTACTTAAGATGGCGGGGACAATTGTGGGGTGGGGGAGGGAAGAGAGCTGTTTGGGAGGGATCAGGGAGTCTGATGTTTCAGGTGGGAGGCTGAGCTCTACACTAAAGCTAAAATTAACCCTGCAAGCTCCCTACAAGCTACATAATTAACCCCTTCACTGCTAGCCATAATACACGTGTGATGCGCAGCGGCATTTAGAGGCCTTCTAATTACCAAAAAGCAATGCCAAAGCCATATATGTCTGCTATTTCTGAACAAAGGGGATCCCAGAGAAGCATTTACAACCATTTGTGCCATAATTGCACAAGCTGTTTGTAAATAATTTCAGTGAGAAACCTAAAATTGAGAAAAAATTAACGTTTTTTTTAATTTGATCGCATTTGGCGGTGAAATGGTGGCATGAAATATACCAAAATTGGCCTAGATCAATACTTGGGGTTGTCTACTACACTAAAGCTAAAACTACCCCAAAAAGCTCCCTACATGCTCCCTAATTAACCCCTTCACTGCTGGGCATAATACACGTGTGGTGCACAGTGGCATTTAGCGGCCTTCTCATTACCAAAAAGCAACGCCAAAGCCATATATGTCTGCTATTTCTGAACAAAGGGGATCCCAGAGAAGAATTTACAACCATTTATGCCATAATTGCACAAGCTGTTTGTAAATAATTTAAGTTAGAAACCAAAAGTTTGTGAAAACATTTATGAAAAGTGAACGATTTTTTGTATTTGATTGCATTTGGCGGTGAAATGGTGGCATGAAATATACCAAAATGGGCCTAGATCAATACTTTGGGTTGTCTACTAAAAAAAATATATACATGTCAATGGATATTCAGGGATTCCTGAAAGATATCAGTGTTCTAATGTAACTAGCGCTAATTTTGAAAAGAAATGGTTTGGAAATAGCAAAGTGCTACTTGTACTTATTGACCTATAACTTGCAAAAAAGCAAAGAACATGTAAACATTGGGTATTTCTAAACTCAGGACAAAATTTAGAAACTATTTAGCATGGCTGTTTTTTGGTGGTTACAGCTAAACACAAGCACCGCAAAAATGTAAAAATAGCCTTGGTCCCAAACGGACAGAAAATGGAAAAGTGCTGTGGTCATTAAGGGGTTAAAATTGCATGCTCTGTCTGAATCACAAAAGAAAAAAATTGGGTTCAGTGTCCCTTTAATGAACAGAGGGCCCTGGTAAAAAAAATTGTTTTTTACCCCCCCCCCCAAAAAATGTGCTGCCTAGTTGAAGAAAAAAAAAAAGGTAATGGGGATGCATCAGCTGACCATAGCACAATAATACATATAATATCCTTCCTAGACCCAGCAACTACAATCAATGCTATTAAAAGCTGAACAATACCGAAGAAAATAGCATATTTATCAGGCAAATGATTTACAGTCGCCTAATTATCAGAAGTGATAACCCAAAGAGAGAGCAGTATAGTAGTTTTATAAAACTGTCCTGCTGCTGAAAAGTGTCATGCATGGATTGTCAAGGAGTAAATAAATAGTGATGACAGGAACTTTATTTACTCCCTGACACAATTCTATGCATGAATACTTTTCAGCAGCTGGACAGTTTTGCAAAACTACTATACTGCAGAAAAACAATCATATGGGACCAGCCAGACAGTCATATTTATATATTTCCTTCTTGCCTTCACCCTCTATATTTCTTTACTGTCGTCTACAAACTGGCAGAGTTGATCATTTGTACCATCAAAATCTATTTTTTTACATTGTGCTCTCAAATACTGGTGCCAAAATGTTGCCACCAAAAACTTGTAAAACCTGGAAGCCTGTGAATGTGAGAATACTATCACCTACCTGCTTGTCACTGTGAGCAGTCCCATCCCCAAGCGAACAGCAGCAGATGTTTCTTCCACTGTTCCACAAACATGCAATGCGCGCACTCCAGCTTTCCCCTCCAGGCCAAAGTAGGAACTCCTAGAGAGCACTAAAAGCAAGGCAAGTCTGCCATTCCAGCACAGTACAAGAAACTCACGGTTATGACATGCTCAGACTCAGCCTCATATTTTATGAGGCAATGGCACCACCTGACAGTTGCTTTATTTAGCTGCTCTGACTCTGCCCCCCCCCCTCAGCCCTGGTGCAATGGCTCAGTTTGCACTGGCAATTGTTCCGCCCCTGTATATGTGTGTGAATATATATGTGTGTGTGTATATATATATATATTTGTAAATATTATTATTATCGGTTATTTGTAGAGCACCAACAGATTCCGCAGCGCTATAAACAAATGCGGAGTACAACAAAACAATTATAGGGATCAAATGGGTAGAGGGCCCTGCCAAGAGTTGCACTGTTGTAGTCAGCTCTTAAGAAGGTGATCTACAAACAGCTGGACTCTTAGGCTTACATGCTAAGGGGGTTCAGGGGATAGCAATGGAGGAGAGGAACTGGTATAAAGTAAGGTTAGCGTAGGTTGTATGCATCCCTGAACAGTAGAGTTTTTAGGGAGTGCTTGAAGCTTTCAAAACTAGGGGGGAGTCTTGTGGAGTGAGGCATAGAGTTCCACAAGATGGGAGCCAGTCTGGAGAAGTCCTGTAAACGGGAGTGTGATGAGGTAACAAGAGAGGAGGAGAGAAGGAGGTCATGAGCAGAGCGAAGGGGATGGGAGGGAGAGTATCTGGAGACAAGGTCTGAGATATAGGGGGGAACAGTGCAGTTGAGGGCTTTGTATGTCAGAGTGAGAATTTTCGGTTTGATCCTAGAGGCAAGAGGAAGCCAGTGAAGGGATTGGCAGAGAGGTGCAGCAGATGAAGAGCGACGTGTAAGGAAGATGAGTCTGGCAGAGGCATTCATTATGGATTGTAAAGGAGTTAGACCAGAGAGGACAGAGTTGCAGTAATCGAGGCGGGAAAGAATGAGAGAGTGGATTAAAGTGTTAGTTGTGTCTTGTGTAAAGAAGTGTCTGATTTTAGATATGTTTTTAAGGTGGAAGCGGCAGGCTTTAGCCCAGGACTGAATGTGAGGAGTGATAGAAAGATCTGAGTCAAATGTGACCCCGAGACATCGGGCATGCGGGGTAGGGGTAATGATGGAGTTGTCAAAAGTTATAGAGAGACTGGGGGTGGAGATTTAGGTTGAAGGGGGAAAATGAGGAGCTCAGTTTTGGAGATATTTAGCTTGAGGTAGTGAGAGAACATCCAGGAACAGATGTGAGAAAGACAGTTAGTGACACGGGTTAGCAAGGAAGGAGATAGGTCTGGTACAGAGAAGTAGATTTGGGTGTCGTCGGCATACAAATGATAATGGAAACCATGGGACTTAATTAGGGAACCTAGTGATGACGTGTAGATTGAGAAGAGAAGGACAGAGCCTTGCGGTACTCCGACAGAAAGTGATAAGGGGGCAGAGGAGGCCCCAGAGAAGGCTACACTAAAGGTACAGTTTGACAGGTAGGAAGAGAGCCACAAGAGGGCTGTGTCACAGATGCCGAAGGATTGGAGAGTTTGAAACAAAAGAGGGTGGTCAACAGTGTCAAAGGCTGCGGACAGATCAAGAAGGATAAGCAGAGAGAAGTGGCCTTTTGATTTTGCTGTAAGTAGGTCATTGGTAACCTTAACAATTGCTGGCTCTGTGGAGTGATGGGGACGAAATCCAGATTGCAGTGGGTTAAGAAGGGAGTTTAATGTAAGGAAATGGAATAGGAGTGCATATACTAGTTTTTCGAGAAACTTTGAGGCAAGAAGGAGGAGGGAAATAGGGCGGTAGTTGGATGGGGAGGTAGGATCAAGGGAAGGTTTTTTGAGGATAGGTGTGACCAGTGCATGTTTCAGCGATGAGGGAAATATACCGGTGCTGAGGGAGAGGTTGACAATGTGTGTTAGTATAGGGGTAAGGGTAGCAGAGAGGAAGGGGAGTAGCTGTGAGGGGATAGGGTAAAGGGGACAGGTAGTGAGGTGAGAGCGCAGTATAAGTGCTGAAACTTCTTCCTCAGTAACAGGGAAGAATGAGATAAGTTTAAGGTTATGTGGGTTGTGGTTGATTGAGAGCATTTGAGGGGGTGAGAGAATGGAATTATGTTGAGAGCTGATTTCATTTCTGATGTAGTCAATTTTGTTATTGAAGTGGCTGGCAAAGTCTTGAGCTGACAGAGAAGTTGTATTAGGAGGTGGGGGAGGGCGGAGGAGAGTATTGAAAGTGGAGAACAGACGTTTTGGGTTTGAAGAAAGATTAGAGATAAGAGTAGAGAAGTAATGTTGCTTATAGAGATTAAGGGCAGAATAGTAGGAGTTCAGGATGAATTTGTAGTGAAGAAAATCAGCTGAACTCCAAGATTTTCTCCAGTGCTGTGTGTTCATATGTTTCTTAAAATTAGGTAAATACAACCTCAGATGAACAACACGTGACATATTACACTGTGTCATGATTTATTTAACAAAATTAAAGCCAAAATGGAGAAGCCATGTGTGAAAACTAAGTACACCCTTACTGCATCCATAGGAATTAAGAGGCTAAGTAGCAGCCAGGTGCTGCCAATCAAATGCCCTTGATTAATTGATCATCAGCAAGTGTGACCACCTCTATAAAAGTTGTTTTAGCAGTTTGCTGGTCTGGAGCATTTACGTGTGTATTAACACAATGCCAAGGAAGAAAGACATCAGCAATGATCTTAGAAAAGCAATTGTTGCTGCCTATCAATCTGGCAAGGGTTATAAGGCCATTTCCAAAAATGTAAAGTCCATCATTCTACAGTGAGAAAGATTATTCACAAGTGGAAAATATTCAAGACAGTTGTCAATCTTCCCAGTAATGGGTCAGACCATGCAATGCTCAGAGAAATTGCAAAAAAAATCAAGAGTTACATCTTAGACGCTACAGCATGTTAAATGATAAAGTTCATGACAGTACAATTAGAAAAAGTATGACAAGTATGGTTTGTATGGAAGGGTTGCCAGGAGAAAGACTCTTCTATCTAAAAAGAACATGGCAGCACGGCTTAGGTTTGCAAAGTTGCATCTCAACAAACCACAACATTTCTGGAACAATGTCCTTTAGATAGACAAGACTAAAGTGGAGATGTTTCACCATAATGCACAGCACCACGTTTGGTGAAAACCAAACACAGCATATCAGTACAAACACCTCAAACGAATTGTCAAGCACGTTGGTGGAAGGGTGATAATTTGTGCTTGTTTTGCAGCCACAGGACCTGGGCACCTTGCAGTCATTGAATCGACCATCAACTTCTCTGTGTACCAAAGTATTCTAGAGTCAAATATGTGGCTATCTGTCCGACAGATAAATCTTGGCCAAATTTGGGTCATGCAACAGGACAATGATCCCAAGCACATCAGCAAATCTACAACAGAATGGCTGAAAAAGAAATAATCAAGGTGTTGCAATGGCCCAGTCAAAGTCCAGACCTCAACCCTATTTTTAGATTTCAAGCGTGAACAATATGTTTAAAAGGACACTGAACTCAAATTTTTTTCTTTTGTGTTTCAGATAGAGCATGCTATTTTAAGCAACTTTCTAATTTACTCCTATTATCAATTTTTCTTTGATCTCTTGCTATCTTTATTTGAAAAAGAAGGAATCTGAGCTTTTTTTGTTCAGAACTATGTACAGCACTTTTTATTGGTGGATGAATGTATCCACCAATCAGCAAGGACAACCCAGGTTGTTCACCAAAAATGGGCCGGCATCTAAACTTACATTCTTGCATTTTAAATAAAGATACCAAGAGAATGAAGAAAATTTGATAATAGGAGTAAATTAGAAAGTTGCTTAAAATTTCATGATCTATCTGAATCACGAAAGAAAAAATTTGGGTTCAGTGTCCCTTTAAAAAAACTTGCTCACCTTATTATACCTCAAACATGTGAGGTATGTGATTCACACTGAAGGGAGTAAAGTAGAAAGTCTTCCTTTTTAAGGTATAATCCACATTGGCACCATCCAGGGTAAAAATAAAACCTTTTTATTGATCGATACTTCAAGGAACAATAGGTGTAAAAATGTCCACTCCTAGATACAAACAGAGCCTTCACGCAAGTCTTTTATGAGTCCAAAAACTGTGAGTACTTTCTCAATCCAGTGTTTGTCAGAATAATAGTTCACCTTTGCGTGAGGTAGATTGTGGAGTGAGGGAAAAGGATCCTCTGATCTTTACGTGGAACTCTGTTGCATTCTCGTGAAACACTGCTATGAATTCCTTCTTGCTGGGGTCTCGCCAGAACGTAAGTGACGTCACTCAGGGGTATTCCTCTATATATATGTCTGTGTGAATATACTGTATGTGTGTGTGTGTTGCCCCTTCTGCAGTCTGAAAAAGCTTGATCAGGAATGGTCTTTGTGGAAGGGTAGCAGCTAAGAAACCACTTTTTTGGAAGGGGAACAGGGTGAAAAGGCTAAGATATGCTAAAGCTCACAAAGATTGGAATAAAGATCAGTGGAAAAGAGTATTATGAAGTGACGAATCCAAGTTTGACATTTTTGTTTCCAATCATTGACAATATGTGAGAAGAAAAGTTGGAGAGAGATGGAAGAATGAGGGCTTGCAGCCTTCAGTGAAACATGATGGAAGGTCTGTCCTGGCTTGGGGCTGCATTTCTGCTAGTGGTGTTGGCGATATTGTCCGAATTGATGGGATCATGAATGCTGAAAAGTACAGACAGGTTTTAATTAATCATGCCATTCCTTCTGGAAAGCGCCTGATTGGGAATGGGAAGTGCTGAAAAGAAGCCTGGTATAATATACCAGAGGATTACTTCAGTCTCCCCAAAAGAGTTCAAGATGTGCTTAGTGCCAAGGGAGGTTACACTAAATACTGTATTTTGCCTGAAAAAGCCATTTTGTTCTGACAATTGTGTTTTTTATATTTTGTGTAGATAGTTCCTATATTTTCTGTTTGTATCTTAATAAAGAGACCAAAAATAAATATGGATGGTCATTAAAACTTTACTAAAACAACTAATCTAATATTGGCACTCCTGTATTTATGTCAGATAATGCACCACTTCGCCCAGAAAATTTTTGCAATTACAAATGTTTAGGCATTCTCATGTTTATTTCTTTTGTTTGTATTGGTATGACACAAAAAAGTGGAGAAATAAAAGCCAAATCTGACAAATTCTACGGAAAACTCCAAAAATTGACTGGACAGAATTATTGGCACCCTCAATTTAATAGTTGGTAGCACACCCCTTGGAAAAAATAACTGAAATTAATCGCTTCCAGTCATTGTCCTGCTGTAAGACCCATGACCTCCGACGGATGCCCAACTTTCTGACACTGCACCACAGAATTCTTTCGTAGTCTTCAGATTTCATAATGCCGTGCACACAGTCAAGACATCCAGTGCCTAAAGCAGCAAAGCAACCCCAAAACATCAGTGAACCTTATTTGAATGTAGGAACTGTATTCTTTTCTTTAGAAGCCTCATTTCTTTTTCTGACAACAGTAAAATTACCAAAAAGCTGTAATTTTGTTTCATCTGTCCACAGCACATTCATCCAAAAGAATTTTGGCTTCCTCAGGTATGTTTTGACAAACTCCAATCTGGCTTTTTTATGTTTCTGTGTCAGCAGTGGGGTCCTACCATAGCGTCCCTTTTCATTCAGATGGTGATGTAAAGTGCGAGCTGACACATTTGTACCCTGTGTCTAAAGGTCAGTTTGAATTTGTCTGGAAGTTGATTGAGGTTCTTTATCCACCATTCGAACAATCCTTTGTTGCAATCTTTGATCAATTTTTCTCTTTCGTCCACGTCCAAAGAGATTAGCTACTGTGCCATGGGCTATAAACTTCTTGACAATGTTGGAGATGGAGTTGTAACCTTGAGATTGTCCATGCTTTTCCACAATTTTTGTTCTCATATCCTCAGACAATCCTTTGCTGCTCTTTCTCTTCTCCATGCTCAGTGTGGCACACAGACTCACAACAACATAAAGGTTGAGTCAATTTTTCACCATTTTAACTGGTTGCCGGTGTGATTTCTATATTGTCAGCAGCTGTCCATTGATACAGGTGAGCTTAAATGGACAGTCTAGTCCAAAACAAACTTTCATTATTCAGATAGAGAATGTAATTTTAAACAATTTTCCAATTTACTTCTTTCACCAATTTTGCTTTGTTCTCTTGGTATTCTTAGTTGAAAGCTAAATCTAGGAGGTTCATATGCTAATTTCTAAGCCCTTGAAGGCTGCCTCTTAGCTCAGGGCATTTTGACAGTTTTTGACCACTAGAGGGTGTTAGTTCATGTGTTTCATATAGATAACACTGTGCTCATGCACGTGGAGTTACCTAGGAGCTCGCACTGATTGGCTAAAATGCAAGTCTGTCAAAAGAACTAAAATAAGGAGCAGTTTGCAGAGGTTTAGAAACAAGGTAATCACAGAGGTAAAATGTATATTATTATAAATGTGTTGGTTATGCAAAACTAGGGAATGGGTAATAAAGGGATTATCTATCTTTTAAAACAATAAATATTCTGGTGTAGACTGTCCCTTTAATTACAAATTACTGAAGCATTACAAACTTGAAATACAATTATTTCTTCAAATTTTGATAAGATGCCAATAATTTTGTCCAGTCCATTTTTGAGTTTTGCGTGGAATGTATCAGATTTGGCTTTTTTTTCTCTACTTTTTTGTGCCATATCAATACAAACAAAAGAAATAAACATGAGAATGCCTAAACATTTGTAATTGCAACAATTTTCTGGGCAAAGTAGTGCATTATCTGACAGAAATGCAGGGGTGCCAATATTTCTGGCCATGACTGTATGTATGTATATATGTCTGTGTGAAAATATATATATGTGTGAAAATATATATATGTGTGTATATACGTATATATACCGTGTATGTCTGTGTAGATATATATATGTCTGTATGAATATATATATTTGTGTGTGTATATATATAGATAGATAGATAGATAGATAGATAGATGTCTGTCTGTGTGAATATATATATATATATATGTGTGTGTGTTTGTGTATATTTATATTTATATTTCACTGCGACTGCTCTCTGTGGACCTTTATAGTCTTCAAGTTTTCCGGGTCTCACCGCATCATCAGACATTTAGAAAACCAAAAGTGTAGAATTCACTTACCCGTTCCACCATATATAGACACCATCGAGGTTGGACGCTGTAGCTGCCGGTGCGCCTCCACCCCCCCCCCTAAAACCGAATGTGACGTCATTGCCCTGATGATGTAGTGTGCTGCTCGTAATTGTGCATAATAATAAAATAAATTAAAAGTCACTTGATGTTGCATTGTAAGGAAACAAGCTCATTACATAATGGTCTATAACTAGAGATATACTAGTCTGCATCTACTCTCGAGCTCTTTTTTGCAAGGGTTACCATGGCAGCTGTACACAATGCTGGGCTCTTTTTTAAACATGCATCTGTATACCCTTCTC
>NC_069508.1:153109605-153129605 GCF_027579735.1 Bombina bombina
AAATTAGGATCACTGGGGCCCGCTCCTGCTTGATGCGGGTGATCACACGAGGAAGGACCGCAATCGGAGGAAACTGATAAATAAGCTTGAAACTCCACTGAACCACAAGCGCGTCCACCAAGGCCACTTGAGGGTCCCTCGATCTCGACTCAGATCTGTGCAGCTTGGCATTGAGACGGGAGGCCATGAGATCTATCTCTGGAACTCCCCACCTGAGAGTTATCTCTGAAAAGACCTCCTGATTGAGAGATCACTCCCTAGAATGGAAAGTCTGTCTGCTCAGGAAGTCCACTTCCCAATTGTCCACCCCCGGGATAAAGATGGCCGAGATGTGACAATTGTGAAACTCCGCTCACTGATGGATGCAAGACACTTCCTTCATAGCTAGGGAACTCCTTGTTCCTCCCTGACCATTTATATATGCCATCTGACTGAATCTGATAAAGCATTGAAAAAGAAAATTTATGCTTACCTGATACATTTATTTCATTTTAGACACGATGAGTCCACGGATTTCATCCTTACTTGTGGGATTTCACCTCCTGGTCAGCAGGAGGAGGCAAAGAGCACAACAGCAGAGCTGCTATATATAGCTCCTCCATTCCCTCCCACTCCAGTCATTCGACCGAAGTTAGGAAGAGAAAGGAAAAGCCAAGGTGCAGAGGTGTCTGAAGTTTACAAAAATTAATAACCTGTCTCAGAGAACAGGGTGGGCCGTTGGACTCATCGTGTCTAAAAATAAACAAATTTATCAGGTAAGCATAAATTTTCTTTTCTTTTTAAAGACACAATGAGTCCACAATTTCATCCTTACTTGTGGGATACAATACCAAAGCTAGAGTACACGGATGATAAGGGAGGGACAAGACAGGGAACCTAAACGGAAGGCACCACTGCTTGAAGAACCTTTCTCCCAAAAACAGCCTCAGCCGAGGCAAAAGTATCAAATTTGTAAAATTTTGAAAAAAGTGTGAAGAGAGGACTAAGTTGCAGCCTTGCAAATCTGTTATACAGAAGCTTCATTTTTGAATGCCCATGAGGAAGCAACAGCCCTAGTGGAATGAGCCGTAACTCTTTCAGGAGGCTGCTGTCCAGCAGTCTCATATGCAAAACGGATGATACTCTTCAGCCAAAAAGAAAGAGGTAGCCGTAGCTTTCTGACCCTTACGTTTTCTAGAGAAAACAACAAACAAAGAAGACGACTGACGAATGTCCTTAGTCGCTTGTAAATAAAATTTCAAAGCACGGACCACGTCCAAATTGTGCAAAAGACGTTCCTTTTGAGAAGAAGGATTAGGACACAGGGAAGGAACAACAATCTCTTGATTAATGTTCCTGCTTGAAACAACCTTAGGAAGGAACCCTAAGTTAGTACATAAAACGACCTTTTCTGAATGAAAAATAAGGTAAGGAGAATTGTATTGTAATGCCGAAAGTTCAGACACTCTTCGAGCTGAAGAAATGGCAACAAGAAATAAAACTTTCCAAGATAACAACTTAATATCTAAGGAATGCATAGACTCAAACTGAACCCCTTGAAGAACTTTGAGAACTAAATTCAGACTCCATCGAGGAGTAATTGGTTTAAACACAGGCCTGATTCCAACCAAAGCCTGACAAAAGGATTGAACGTCTGGGACATCCACCAGACATTTGTGTAACAAAATAGATAAGGCAGAGATCTGACCCTTTAGGGAAATTGCCGATAAACCCTTCTCCAATCCTTCTTGGAGAAAGGACAAAATTCTGGGAATCCTAACTCTACTCCATGAGTAGCCCTTGGATTCACACCAATAAAGATATTTATGCCATATCTTATGGTAAATCTTTCTAGTCACAGGTTTACGAGCCTGGATCATGGTCTCTATGACCGAATCAGAAACCCCCCGCTTAGATAGGATTAAGCGTTCAATCTCCAAGCAGTCAGCTTCAGAGAAACTAGGATTTGGGTGACGGAAGGGCCCTTGAATGAGAAGGTCCTTCCTCAACGGAAGTCTCCAAGGTGGCAGGGATCACATGTCCACTAGATCTGCATACCAAATCCTGCGAGGCCACGCAGGAGCAATGAGGATCACTGATGCCCTCTCCTGTTTGATTCTAGCAATGACTCGAGGAAGAAGAGCAAACGGAGGAAATAGGTATGCAAGATTGAAGGACCAAGGAACCACCAGAGCATCTATCAGTTCTGCCTGCGGATCCCTGGACCTCGACCCGTATCTTGGGAGCTTGGCATTCTGAAGAGATGCCATGAGATCCAACTCCGGCCGACCCCATTTGAGAATAAAGTTGGACAACACTTCCGGATGGAGTTCCCACTCTCCTGGATGAAAAGTCTGTCTGCTCAGAAAGTCCGCCTCCCAGTTGTCCACCCCTGGGATATGGATCGCTGACAGATGAAAAGAATGGGCCTCCACTCACCGGATTATCTTGGCTACCTCGGTCATCGCTAAGGAACTCCTCAATCCTTCTTGATGATTGATGTAAGTCACTGTTGTTCTGTTGTCCGTCTGGAATCTGATGAACTGGGCCAAAGCCAATTGAGGCCAGGCCAGAAGAGCATTGAAGATCGCTCTCAGTTCTCATGTTTATAGGAAGAACAGATTCCGCCGAAGTCCACACTCCCTGAGCCTTCAGAGGACCCCAGACAGCTCCCCACCCTAAAAGGCTGTCATCTGTTGTCACAATCACCCAAGATGATCTGCGAAAGCATGTTCCCTGGGATAGATGTTCCAGGGACAACCACCATTGAAGTGAATCCCTTGTCTCCTGCCCAAGGGTTATTCGAGGAGACAAGTCTGTATAATCTCCATTCCACAGCCTGAGCATGTTTAACTGCAGAGGTCTGAGGTGAAACCGAGCAAACGGAATGATGTCCATTGCCGCCACCATCAGTCCGATTACTTCCATGCACTGTGCCACTGACGGCCGAGGATTGGACTGAAGGGCTCGACAGGTATCTAGAATCTTTGATTTCCTGACCTCTGTCAGAAAAATCCTCATGGACATAGAATCGATTACAGTTCCAGAAAATCACCCTTGCTTTCTGTATTAAGGAACTCTTTTCCAGATTTACCTTCCACCCGTGAGTCCTCAGGAAGTACAGTACAATGTCGGTATGGGACCTTGCTTGTTGACAAGATGGCGCCTGGATCAGAATATCGTCCAGATAAGGCGCCACCGCAATGCCCCGTGGTCTTAAAACCACCAGCAAAAACGCCAGAACCTTTGTGAAAATTCTGGGTGCCGTGACCAGCCCGAAAGGAAGAGCCACAAACTGAAAGTGTTTGTCCAGAAAAGCAAACCTTAGGAACTTGTGATGATCTCTGTGGATAGGAACATGAAGATATGCATCCTTCAAGTCCACTGTCGTCATAAATTGACCCTCCTGGATCAATGGAAGAATGGTACGAATAGTTTCCATCTTGAATGATGGAACTCGGAGAAACTTGTTTAGACTCTTGAGATCTAATATGGGTCTAAAGGTTCCCTCTTTTTTTGGGAACTTCAAACAGATTTGAATTAAACCCCTGCCCCTATTCCTGTGCTGGAACGGGAACAATTACTCCCAGGGAGGAGAGGTCTCTTACACAATGTAAGAATGACTCTTTTTTATCTGGTTTGCAGATAATCTTGAAAGAAGAAATCTTCCTCTGGGAGGAAAATTCTTGAATTCCAGTTTGTATCCCTGAGACACTATTTCTACCGCCCAGGGATCCTGAACGTCTCGAACCCAAGCCTGAACGAAAAAAAAGAGAGCCTGCCCCCTACCAAATCTGGTCCCGGATTGGGGGCATGCCCTTCATGCCATTTTGGAATCAACAGCAGGCTTCTTGGATTGTTTACCCTTGTTCCAAGACTGGTTTGGTCTCCAGGTAGACTTAGATTTCGAATAGTTCCCTTCCTGTTTAGAGGAGGAAGAGAAAGATTTCCCCTTGAAATTCCAAAAGGAACGAAAATTACTTTGTCGTCCTTTTTGTTTACTTCTCTTATCCTGAGGAAGGAGATGACCCTTGCCTCCTGTGATATCAGAAATAATTTCCTTCAGGCCCGGTCCAAACAAGCTCTTTCCCTTGTAATGAATTGCCAGAAGCTTAGACTTGGAAGATACGTCCGCAGACCAGGGCTTTAACCATAAAGCTCTGCGGGCTAGGATAGAAAACCCCAAACTCTTAGCCGCCAATTTATTAATTTGCAGAGAAGCATCTGTAATAAAGGCATTAGCCAACTTTAGAGCTTTAATCCTATCCTGGATCTCCTCTAAAGTGGTTTCAGTTCTGAGAGACTCAGACAGAGCATCAAACCAATAAGCTGCTGCACTAGTGACCGTAGCAATGCACGCAGCTGGCTGCAATAGCAAACCCTGGTGAACATAAATCTTTTTAAGTAGACCCTCAAACTTTTTGTCCATGGGATCTTTAAAAGCACAACTATACTCAATGGGAATAGTAGTTCGCTTGGCTAGAGTGGAAATAGCTCCTTCCACCTTAGGCACCATCTGCCAAGTTTCCCTGATAGCGTCCGCTATAGGTAACATCTTCTTGAACATAGGGGATGGGGAAAAAGGAATACCTGGTCTCTCCCATTCCTTGGAGATAATCTCTGAAGTTCGTTTTGGTACTGGAAAAACATCTGAGTAAGAAGGAACTTCAAAATATCTGTCCAATTTACTTGACTTCGCAGGAGCGATGACCACTGTAGAATCACAGTCATCCAAAGTTACCAACACCTCCCTGAGTAAAAGGCAGAGGTGTTCTAGCTTAAACCTAAAAGATACAACCTCCGAATCAGTAAAAGGTAATGCACTTTCTGAATCTGAAATTTCTCCTTCTGAGAGAACCTCCATACCCTCCAACTCATTTCCCTGAGAGGGTACATCCGAGATTGCCACCAGTGCATCAGACACTTCACCGACAATATTGTTGTCCTTCCTCTTACGCTTGCCTTGCAACATAGGAAAAGCAGACAACGCATCAGAAATTGTAGAAGACATAATCGCAGCTATGTCTTTTAAAGTAACTCCAGAGGTCACTGGAGTAGAAGTACAGGGCACTGCTTGAGCGGGCGTTAAATCTTGGGACGCTTGGGGAGAAAGCTGCGGCATACTCTGCATCTCATCATTAGAGTCCTAAGAAGCCTCCACCTTTGAAAAATTTTGTTTATGAAAAATCGTTTCCTTATAACTTAAAGCCCTCTCAATACATGAGGGAAAAAAAGGGATTGGTGGTTCCACATTAGCATCCAAACACATGGAGCAAGTAACATTTTGCACTGCTTCTATGTCCATACTCAAATACAAATGACTTTTTTTTTTTTTTTTTTAAAACATTACTGTCTCAAAATATTTGATGATAGAAAAAAAGTCAAAAGAGAAAATGTTACTGTCTCTTTAAAATCGCAACTTTTTTACTATGAAGCAGAAAAACGTTCCCAATAGATAGATAAAAATGAAAAACTGACACCTATACAACTCTGCAACCGCCTGTCTGATTGCTCAGAAGACATGCGGTAGTAGAGCTACATGAACAACATCCACCTCAGTCAGCTGAAAACTGCGCAGTAAACACACAGCAGCGCGCAAAGATGAGGCCCCTCCCATCGTGGGCGTAACTTCTCCTACACCGGAGTAAAAATACGCAGGAACCGTAACCACCATAAAAAAACTGAAAAGGAACCAAAATATCCCCTTTTCAGACTGCCCTTACACAGATAAATGTTGTAAAATACTGTAAGCTTTCTCCCTGCCCCAGTGCCTGTACTTGTAGCTGTCAAAAACTGGACCCTCCATACAAGAAGGATTCAAGTCCGCACATAAGAAGCCCATAATGAGTCTTATTCAAATAAAGATTAAATTAAGTTTAAGTGCCCACTTTAATCTGAGTCTGCTCCCCAGAATGTAAAAAGTTAGAACTTAACCGTAAATGCTGTCCGACAGCAGGACAGTCCAGCAGGTTTAAGAGGTCATCTCCCTCCCATAGCCCTGTGGAATAAAGATAAGCCTGAGTTAAATGTGCTTAGGCTATCTGCATTAGGGCAGCATCAATATATAGGAGGCGCAGTAAGAATTATGTCCCACCAGTTCCTATTGCTCTAAAGCCACCAAGAGCTCTACTAAAGAGACTGATATGGACTACGGCTACACCCAAGGACAAAGCAGCACACTCTGGCACTACTTTAAAAATAATAAACTCTTGATTGAAGAATCTATACCAACACCTCACTTTACCTCTTCCTATCCCTAACGTAGGCAAAGAGAATGACTGGAGTGGGGGGGAAGGGAGGAGCTATATATAGCAGCTCTTCTGTGGTGCTCTTTGCCTCCTTCTGCTGACCAGGAGGTGAAATCCGTGTAAGGATGAAATCCGTGAACTCATCGTGTCTTTAAAAAGAAATGGCCCTCAGTTCCAGAATGCTGATGGGAAGGGAAGACTGGCGTCCGTAGTCACAATCTCCCAAGATGGTCCTGAGAGAGACACCAGGAAAGAAAATCTCTTGTTGCCTGGTCTAGGGTGATCAATTGAGACAGGTCGGAGTGATAACCGTTCCCTTGTCTGAGCATACATAGTTTTAGTTGTAGAGGTCTCAGATGGGAGCGTGCAAAATGAAAACTATCTATGGCAGCTACTATGAGACCCACCACTTCCATACACTGAGCCACTGAGGGTCGAGTATTGGACTGTAATGAGCGACAGGAAGACAGGAGCTTGATTTAACGTTGATCTGTTAGGAAGATCTGCATGGCAACCAAATCGATGTTTGTTCCCAGAAAGCACACCCTGGTAGAGGAAACCAGAGAGTGATGGATTGGAGACACAAAAGTGTGTCCGTGTGAGATCTTGCTAACTGAAAAGATGGATCCTGAACCAAAATGTTGTCCTGGTAAGGAGCCACAGTGATTGCTTGTGCCCTTGCCACCACTAGGAGAGTTCCCAACACCTTCGTAAAGTTCCTTGGAGCAGTAGCTAGACCAAATGGCAGAGCTACAAACTGGTAATGAGTGTCCAGAAAGGCGAATCAAAAGGAACTGAAAATGATCCTTGTGGATTGGAACCTGTAGGTATGCGCCCTTTAGATCTATCGTCTCCATGAACTGACCTTCCTGAACTAACTAAAGGATGGATCTGATAGTCTCCATCTTGAAGGTGGGAACCTTCAGAAATTTGCTGAGACACTTTAAATCTAAAATGGGGAGAAACACTCCATCTTTTTTGGGTACAACAAAAAGATTTTAATAAAACCTGACCCCCTTCTGAGTGGGGCACCGGGACAATCACTTCTAAAGAAGCAAGTTCTATTACGCAATTCAAAAAGGCCGCCCTTTTCTCCGGTTTTGAAGGAAGTCTTGAAAGAATTAATCTGCCCCTTGGGGGACGAGATCGAAAGTCTATCCTGTACACCTGGGAGATAATGTCCAAGACCCAGGGGTCCTGAACATCCTGAAACCAAGCATACTGAAAAAAAGGATATAGTATGCTCCCTACTTGTTCCGATCCCAGATCAGGGGCCGTCCCTTCATGCAGACTTGTCAGCGAAGGGCTTCTTGGACTGCTTATTCTTGTTCCGGCATGGACTAGATTTCCAGGTACCCTTAGGTTGATCTGACTTGAAAGAGGCCAGTGATCTCTGTCCCTTATTTGAACGAAAGGGATGAAACTTTCCGGATTGTCGACGCTTAGATCTAGATTTCTTATACTGAGGGAGGGAGGCACCCTTCCCTCTGGCTACAGTGGAAATAATAGAATCCAAGCCTGGACTAAATAACGTCTTTCCCTTGAATGCCAAGGAAAGGAGTCTGGATTTAGAGACCATATCAGCCTACCACGAGTTCAACCAGTGAGCTCTCCGTGAAAAGACTGTGAAGCCAGGAGACTTAGCATTAAGACGGATGATCTGCATGATAGCATCACAGATAAAGGCATTGGCCGTTTTGAGGGCCTTGATCTGATCCTGTATGTCACTCAGTATCTCAACAAGAACCATCTCAGATAAAGAGTCACACCAGAAGGTGGCGTCTCCTGCAACTGCTTCTAAAACCGCACCAGGTTGAAAAAGGAGAGCAATTTATTAAACATCCTCCTTAAGTACCCTCCAACTTCCTGTCCATGGGTCCTTGAAGAAAGTACTTTTCTCCAAGGGGATAGTGGTTATTTTAGCCAAGGTGGAAATAGCCGCATCTGCTTTGGGAATAGTACTTTACAGTTCCAAATGAGAGTCTGGAACCGGAAACATTATCTTAAAATTTGGAGACGGGGAGAAAGGAATTCCTGGTTTCTCCCAATCCTTAGACATAATGTCCACCATGCAGGCAGGAAAAGTAAAACCTTTGGGAGCTTTAAGTCTGGTCTGATATACCATATCTAATTTAGGAATATTGGGTTCCTCAGAAGACTTAGGATCAGGGACATCCCCAACTTAAACCTGAAATTAAACTAGTCTGGTTCCACCACCTTCTCAGAAAAGGAATTGGAAGAGGAGCTCTCACACTCAGAGGTCACTGAGGAGAGGTCGTCTTAAGAATGCTGAGTCATATTGACTAGCGCAGAATCTAAGGGGTTAATGTTTCCAACGTCAGAGGAAATATGCATAACCTTCCTCTTTCTCTTCCCAGAGCTAGGAAAAGTGCTCAAAGCTGCAGAAACAATTGATTGAAGCCGTGTTGCAAAATCCATGGGTAAACAAAGAACCCCCGTGGAGGTTGTAGCGGAGCCGCTGAGCACTGCATGTGAAATAGGAAAAGGTGGGGGTCTGAGGAAAAAGCCCAGGCATGTCCTGGGCAACAGAGTCCTGTGAGGTGGACAGTTCTGAGTGGTTAATTAACCCAGGAGCAGCAGAAATAATATTGGACCTTTTAGACTTTTCTTCTTAAACAGAACTCAAGCAAGCTGAGCAAAATTGTGCAAGGGGGTACACTTTTGTCTCATCCCAATATTAACATCTGTCCAAAGACACATTAGCATGTTGTGCATCATCAATAGGGAAATTAAATGCATCTTCCATAACTGTGGGGAAATGGTTACCCAAAAACAGATTACTCACATAAAAATAAAAAAACGGCTTCCAATATATATATATATATATATATATATATATATATATATATATATATATATATATATATATATATATATATATATATATATATATATATACATACACACACATATATATATATATATATATATATATACACACACATATATACACACATGCACACATATATATATATATATATATATATACACACACACACATATATACACACACGCACACACATATATATATATATATCATCATCTTGGCTTTCTTAACCCTTTTTAAACTCCAGTGCTAAGCAAATTTTGAGCTTTTTTACTATCTAGATTTAAATCCTATTTTAAGTCAAATTTCAGTGAGTGATCCACACAAATTATATATTGTTTTTTTCAGCAGGCGCAGCAGAGTCACAAGATACTATTATTATATTTAGAATTCATGAGAGAGCTACAGCAAAAACTGTAAACCCCCCCCCCCCCCACATAATTTATGTAAGAACTTACCTGATAAATTAATTTCTTTCATATTTGTAAGAGTCAATGAGCTAGTAACATATGGGATATACAATCCTACCAGGAGGGGCAAAGTTTCCCAAACCTCAAAATGCCTATAAATACACCCCTCACCACACCAACAAATCAGTTTAACGAATAGCCAAGTAGTGGGGTGATAAAGAAAGGAGTAAAAAGCAACAAAAAAAGGAATTTGGAAATAATTGTGTTTTATACAAAAAATCATAACCACCATAAAAAGGGTGGGTCTCATGGACTCTTGCCAATATGAAAGAAATGAATTTATCAGGTAAGTTCTTACATAAATTATGCTTTCTTTCATGTAATTGGCAAGAGTCCATGAGCTAGTGACGTACGGGATAGTAATACCCAAGATGTGGAACTCCACAGAAGAGTCACTAGAGAGGGAGGGATAAAAATAATAACAGCCATTTTCCGCTGAAAAAATTAATCCACAACCCAAAATATAAGTTTATTCTCATAAATGAAAAGAAAAAACTTAAACATAAGCAGAGGAATCAAACTGAAACAGCTGCCTGAAGAACTTTTCTACCAAAAACTGCTTCCGAGAATTTAGTAAATGTGTGCAAAGAAGACCAAGTTGCTGCTTTGCAAATCTGATCAACTGAAGCTTCATTCTTAAAAGCCCACGAAGTGGAGACTGATCTGGTAGAATGAGCTGTAATTCTCTGAGGCGGGGCCTGACCCGACTCCAAATAAGCCTGATGAATCAAAAGCTTTAATCAAGATGCCAAGGAAATGGCAGAAGCCTTCTGACCTATCCTAGAACCATTGGTTTTGGACAAAATCTGCCCAAATACTTTGGAAGAATCTTAATCTGCCCCCTACCAGCTGAGCTAGAATGAGGGCCGCACCTTCAAGCAAACTTGGGGGCTAGCTTTGGTTTCTTAAATGGCTTGGATTTATTCCAACTTGAAGGTTTCCAATTGGAACCAGATTCTTTGGGGAAGGATTGGGTTTCTGTTCTTTATTTTGCCGAAAGGAACGAAAACGGTTAGAAGCTTTAGATTTACCCTTAGGTCTTTTATCCTGAGGAAAAAAAACTCCCTTCCCCCCAGTGACAGTTGAAATAATTGAATCCAACTGAGAACCAAATAAATTATTACCTTGGAAAGAAAGAGACAGTAATCTAGATTTAGATACCATGTCAGCATTCCAATATTTGAGCCACAAAGCACTTCTAGCTAAAATAGCTAAAGACATAGATTTAACATCAATGTTGATGAGATAAAAAATGGCATCACAGATAAAACGATTAGCATGTTGAAGCAAGCGAAAAATGCTAGACAAATCAGGATCTGTTTCCTGTTGCGCTAAACTTTCCAACCAAAAAGTTGATGCAGCTGCAACATCAGCCAAAAAAATGGCAGGCCTGAGAAGATAGTCAGAATATAAATAAGCTTTCCTTAGATAAGATTCAAGTTTCCTATCTAAAGGGTCCTTAAAGAAAGTACTATATTCCATAGGAATAGTAGTACGTTTGACAAGAGTAGAAATAACCCCATCAACTTTGGGGGATCTTTTCCCAAAACTCCAAACCAACTGCTGGCAAAGGATACAATTTTTTAAACCTTGAAGAAGGGATAAAAGAAGTACCAGGCTTATTCCATTCCTTAGAAATCATATCAGAAATAGCATCAGGAACTGGAAAAACCTCCGGAGTAACCACAGGAGGTTTATAAACAGAGTTTAAACGTTTACTAGTTTTAATATCAAGAGGACTAGTTTCCTCAATATCCAATGTAATCAACACCTCTTTTAACAAGGAACGAATATACTCAATTTTAAATAAATAAGTAGATTTGTCAGTGTCAATATCTGAGGTAGGATTTCTAAAACAGATAGATCCTCATCAGAGGACGATAATTCAGTATGTTGTCGGTCTTTTAAAACTGCTCATAAAGTTGATGAAATTTCAAAAGACCTTTTACCTTTATTAGAAGGCGAGATAGCAGACAAAGCCTTCTGTATCGCATCAGCAATAAAATCTTTTATATTCAAAGGGATATCATGTACATTAGATGTTGAAGGAACAACATGCATTGTACTATTACTGATGGATACATTCTCTGCATGTAAAAGCTTATTATGACAACTATTACATACCACAGCTGGAGATATAATCGCCAAAAATTTACAATAGCTTTGGTAGAACGGTTATCAGGCAGCAGGGTTCCAACAGTTGTTTCTGAGACAGGATCAGATTGAGACATCTTGCAAATGTAAGAGAAAAAAAAACAACATATAAAGCAAAATTATCAATTTCCTTATATGGCAGTTTCAGGAATGGTAAAAAATGCAAACAGCATAGCCCTCTGACATAGAAAAAGGCAAGAGGCACATAGGAATTGGGGTTTTAAATAATGAAATTATTTGGCGCCAAGTATGACGCACAATGCAAAATAAAAAATTTTGGCGCTAACATCAGGACACACTCGCGTCACTGCAGACGCAACCTTGTGCACCACCTCCATAGGAGGCAAAGTTTGTAAAACTGAATTGTGGGTGTGGTGAGGGGTGTATTTATAGGCATTTTGAGTTATGGGAAACTTTGCCCCTCCTGGTAGGATTGTATATCTTACACGTAACTAGCTCATGGACTCTTGCCAATTACATGAAAGAAAATGTAGAACTTTTACTTAGATTTTAGTAAATAATGAAAAAGGCTCAGCAAATACTGCTGTAACTCATCACCTTACTAAATTGTCATCATGGGTAGACACATGAAATAGGGGCCCATATGGGCTTTTGGGGGTTATAATATAGATTGCAGAGGCCTTGTTGTGCAGCACTTTTTTCATGCAAGGTGTTCAATACGCATTGAAGGGATTTATGACATTGAAGCTAACAGGAAGTGTATGTCTAGGTGGATTTTAAATAGAAACAACTAAAAATGTCTTTTTTATTTGCAGCAAAGTAAAAAAAAAAAAAAAAAAAGACTGCTCACTGGCTGATGAGCAGAACTGAGCACTGCCTTATTGATAGATAGTAACCATGACTCTCAAGCATACACGTTATATTGCTGTGTTTACATTTACAACATTCAGTTCAGGGCTTTAAAGGGACATGAAACCCAAAATTCTTCTTTCATGATTTAGGTAGAACATACAATTTTAAACAACTTTTCGGTTTACTTCTATTATCAAATTTGTTTCATTCTCATGTTATGCTTTGTTGAAGGAGCAGCAGTGCACTACTAGTTTCTTACTGAACACATGGGTGAGCCAATGACAATCGGTATATATATATGCAGCCACCAATCAGCAGCTAGAACCTAGGCTGTTTGATGCTCCAGAGCTTTCCTACATAAACCTTTCAGCAATGAATAACAAGAGAAGAAAGCAAATTAAATAACAGAAGTAAATTGTAAAGTTGTTTAAAATGGTATGCTCTGTCTGAATCATGAATGTCTTATGACTTTACTGTGCCTTTAAATATAATATTATACAACAAATATAAGATATATTAAGTTATTTTATAATATGACATGTCTAATGTCTATTTTGAGAGGGGTCTGTAACCTAACTCATTTACTTGACTTACATTATATAACTAGGTTCATTTTATAACAATTCTTTTACCCCCAACTATTCCTTCAGTACCTGAACCCCAGCGTGTGTGTGTGCATATTTGTATATGTATGTATATGTGTGCATGTGAGTGCATATCTGTGTGTGTGTGTATGTGCGTGCATGTATGCGTGTGTATGTGTTTATATATATATATAAAATCATACATGTGTATGTGAGTGTGTATTAGTGCTTATATATGTGTGCATTTATATATGTGTGTATATCTGTGTGTGTGTGTAGATAGATATCCTGCAGGTGTCAGAGGATCCCCGAAAACTTCACACACACACACACACACACACACACACACACACACACAGGAACAAAGGATGCACTTAGGTCTTTTTCAATCCAAGTATGATTATATATATATATATATATATATATCATACTTGGATTGAAAAAGACCTGAGTGCATCCTTTGTTCCTGTATGTATGTGTGTGTATATAAGTATGTGTGTGTGTGTATATATATATATATATATATATATATATATATATATATATATATATATATATATATATATATATATATATATATAAAATAAATAAGGGGCACCATAAGTGGTAGTGATAGAATAAACATTGTGCACATAAGTGGTAGTGATAAGATAAACATTGTGCACATAAGTGGTAGTGATAAGATAAACAAGGGGCACCATAAGTGGGTACTGTAACGGTAAACACGCCCTTACTGGTTTTTCAGATTCCTTCTTCTGTGGTAGCTTCTTTTTAGTCGCCTTTCGCTCTGCCCGCCTCAGCTCAGTGGTGGTATCAGCCGCAGTAATAAGTTTCTGTAGGTCCTGGGCTTTCTTCTCTCTTTCTTTCTTTCTGCTCTCTATTTTGCGGAGCTCCTGGATTAGATATTCCTCCTCTGACACCTGCAGGTATAGACGAGCAGAGACACTGGTTAATTTAGTAATGAGTTATATAAAGCTGCCACCTAGTGGGTGAATGTTTTATCACAGCTACAAGACCAACGCAGCTGGTTTTATCTTTATTTCTTATCTGTTACTGACAACATGTGTATGGTCTATTTAGCCCTCAACATCTGGCTCTGAAGTTTCGTCAAGCACCCAAGCCTTTATCATGTGTTCCCTAATACAACACAACTTGGTGCCAAGTCCTGGGCATCAGGTAAATAATACCCAACTGCAATTATACAGAGCAGACCATTATTTTCTAAAGATAAAGTCCATAAACAGCTTGCATATTAATTGGCTGACACAGAAAAAAGCACAAATGTGAATATAAAGCGAACGTGAATATAAAAGGGAGGCATCAAACATTTAAAAATAATGGCAAATAAAGCACCTGCCCTAGTATTTATTTACACCTAAACACTAGACTAACTTTCCCAGAGGGTCACACACACATATATACTGCACCCCCAGATGACACATATCTACCCCTCTAGGTAACATATCCTGTACACCCGCTGGATGCACAATACCTTTATTGGCAGACTCACCTGCTGAGGTGAACCATCACAAGAACAGAGTGTGGGCAAAAGGTCTCACTCATTATGTAGGGTACTAAGCAAAAAGGAGGGCATAAAGTGAACATGGCGGACTTAGCAGGAGCTGTGTGCTGAGCAACTTCAAAAACTATCTTTATTGAGGCAAAGAAGCTTTGAGGGCAGAACATAAGCACTTACAAGATACAGAGGTACTGTGGGTAAAAAAAAAAGATGCAGCGAGATAACCTGCCTGTTCTGCAACCTCCTTTAACTTTACAGAGCAGGATCAGGCACTGCGGCAGTTTGTGATCAACACGAAAGGAAAAACTCAAACCCAAGGAGAGTTCAGTCAACTTTGTATTTCAGTTCTGAGTGGAATCGCAGACACAAGGTCATGAGGCAGACTGCGCAGAGGAACGTTCTATTAAATTCATGATATAAGTTAACAAGCGAACAAATGTGAGCCTGGCAGTACCAAGGTCTGGTAGCCACAACATGTGTATATACTCCTTGGTATTAAATGACCAGTGCAGACAGCAGCTTTGTCATTCACATTAGTGACCTTAATAGCCCATCAGTATCGGCAACGTTATCCTCTCATTTTTTATAACCAATAATCTGCCAGGGAGAGCAGCCACTCTCTATAACACATACTATTCTAGCACAACAGCGCCTGTTTACCATCACATGCATTCTGTAGTATGAAGACACTAAGAAAAGCAGAGTCTGCACATTCTAGTTACTAACCATAACTAACAGGTCATGTCTGCCCACATACTGAAAGGGAAAAACAAAGTGGTTTAAATACACACACACATATATATATGTGTGTATATGTATATATATGTGTGTGTGTGTATATATATATATATATATATATATATATATATAGTGTGTGTGTGTGTGTATATATATATATATATATATATATATATATATATATATGTGTGTGTGTGTGTGTGTGTGTGTGTGTGTGTGTGTGTGTGTGTGTGTGTGTGTGTGTGTGTGTATATATATATATATGTGTGTGTGTGTATATATGTATGTGTATATATATATATATATATATATATATATATATATATATATATATATATATATATATATATATATATATATATATATATATAGTGTGTGTGTGTGTGTGTGTATGTGTATATATATATATATATATATATATATATATATATATATATATATATATTTCCAAGTAATAGATCCGCACTTGCGGGACTTTAAAAAAACCCATAAATTATGCTTACCTGATAATTAAATGGTCTTCTGAAGGGAAGAGTTCACAGCTGCATTCATTACTTTTGGGAAATACAGAACCTGGCCACCAAGAGGAGGCAAAGACACCACAGCCAAATGCTTAAATACCGCCCCCCCCCCCCCTCTTCTTCATCCCCCAGTCATTCTGCCAAGGGAACAAGGAACAATAGGAGAAATATCAGGGTAAAAAATGGTGCCAGAAAAACAAAAACACACAGCCTCCTCATAGAAAAAAACACAGACGGGAGCTGTGGACTCTTCCCTTCAGAAGAAAATGAAATTATCAGGTAAGCATAATTTATGTTTTTCTTCTTAAAAGGGAAGAGTCCACAGCTGCATTTATTACTTTTGGGAAAAGAATACCCAAGCAAGAGGACACTGAATGCAAATAATGTGTGGGTACAAAAGGCAGCCCCCTTTGAGAGGCACCACAGCCCGATTACTCGACACCCTAAAAATATAGACGACACAGGAGAAAACCCGAAGCCAAATTAACTGCACATTAGTTCCATCGTTGGCAAAGCCGAACTAAGCCACTTGCTCCCAGAGTCCGTCAAGCCCAAACAACCTCCGATCGTGGATCAAGACTCCAATAAAAAGGTACCCGGCCAAGACAAGGACCGCTATCTGCCCCTAAAAAGGAGAACAGATTCTCATGAAAAATCCTCAAATTCTCATGAAAAATTGTCGTACAATAGCAACGCCCAGGGAGACAAACTCCCTAGAAACACAAGGACTGAATAAAAAGAGATCCATACACAGGGAAACATGTCCCAAAAAGGACTCTAGGAACACCCTCAGATCCCTGACCCTGTACCGTACCCAAAGGTACTCCAGGAAAACCATGAGTTACCCGTTGCCTCATATTAGGTCTAGACCTACATGCTAGACAGCAGAGACAGCAGAAATAGGATAACTATCCCAGCAGCTAGGAAAGAGTTCTCCAAAAGAACACCAACAGACTGAACAGGAACTCCCAATGATCAGCTTCCAGGTAGCAAGCTGACTCACCGTTGCTAAACCCAAACACTGAAATGCGTTTCAAAGCTTGCTAACGCCCAGTCAAAGTCCAATGAGCTATAGCTGGATACACCCTCAAAGTGCCATAGCTGGATGCAACTGCAAACCTTCCAAGGGCTCACAGCCCTCCGAATATCAGGCTCCAAGAAGCGTCCCCTCCCGGCACCAAACACCAGAGGAGGACATTCAAGACCTCCCACAAAGGAGAGAACCAACTTAAGAAAACGGTCAACCCGGCATAGAGTAACTGACCTCCAATCTTCCCTCCAGGATAATGGTCCCAGCCCAAAGTCTAGTCAAAACCAAGACAAGAGTCCCAGACTTCCGGAAGAGAAAGGAAGGGTCAACGTAGGAACAAAGCCCCCGGTTAGACCGCTGACCATTACTACCAACGGTATGCTACCATGAGTCAGAATAGACATTGTGCTCGGATACGAAACCCCCTACACGGCTGTCTCCTGTAAAAACAAGGAGAACTTTCCAAGGGAAGAAGGCCCTCAGACCCTTAGCATCCATATATCAGAATCCAACATTGCAGGAGCCCCATAGGGATCAAACCCTCAGCCTCTCACTGCAGGAACAGAGGAACCAGTCACCACATTGCAACTCCCCTTCCAGGATTCTAGAACGCAAGAAGGGAAAAGACCCTTACAAGGCAAGCCACCAAGGACCCACAGGTTGCTTTAAATACTAAGGTAACTCCGAACCCAGAAAACGCTACCCCCGCTCTAGAAGAGAAGGGAAATAAACTACAAAAAACCACCCTACCATAGAGGCGAGACCCCTTGGCCATATCCCCAACCCAGGTGAAAATACCTGGAGTCTACAGGAACAGCGTAAATGCGCCAGAAGACCAGTAGGGAACCTTCAAAAGAACCTAAAGCTTAAGCCACAAAACGATAGGCATCTCTCACAGAGCCCCAACCTTTACAGAGAGAGGCCTGCGGCACCACAAACATCTAGTGTGAGATCGAACCGTCCACACCCATCCAAGGAGAGACACGGACCTAGATCAGGGTCCTCAAACGGAATCAATCGATGATCCGACATCCAGAGGAATCCTAAGCTGCCTCTTTCAAGGAGGAATGCACCTCTAAAGTACGTAGAGTTGGCGATCTAGCAATAGCCTCAAACCCAAGAATCACAAAGGACTTCCTTAACGGTCTAAGATTCAGCACCCAGGGCACTTTAATCGCAAATAAATCTCGTAGGCAAGCGTTAAAACCTGCTACACGCATAGGCAAGGTAGCAACCAACACCCGAAGGCAAAGGAGAACCCTGTACCCTGCTCGCCACCCCAGAGAATCAAACTAAAGGCCCCCGCCCACGAAGCCCCTAATGGAGCTCCGAGGATAAATGGTCAACTACCTGAACCCAGAAGGACGGCCCTCCATCCTCGCCTCTTCACTGACAAGCCCCAAGGCTAGAGTTGCAACGAGGATGGAAAGACAACCGAACGCCGAGAACATGGTCAGACCAAGAGTAATGGAAGGGACAACGGCCAAAGATCCTTGAAGGATCTATCTTCCGAAATCTTCTTTAAGCAGGCAAAAGCTGGAGCTTCGCTGCTCCCAAAGAAGGCAGGGAACCCCTGCACACCAACTCTTAGAGTAACACCACTCTGAGCAGAGAAAGAACATGCCCACGCATTCAGACCATATGATCCTCCCAAGGCGGTAAGGAAGGAAACTCAGCCACCGCAATAAAATGCTTAATAGGCTAAAGAGTCAGCGTCCGGAAAAACCTTGAGTAAAAAAGCAAATCAATAATCACTCGGCACACCAGACCACATAGGTCACACACATCTCCCAACTCCAAAGAATGGAATAACGGTTCTGAGTCCCCGGGGACCTGAAGAACCATGATGGTGTCTGCAAAAACATATCCGTATCCCAGGCGAGAAGCCCAAACAACCAACCTAGATTGGCACTCATAACCCTTCGTACGGAGGGAAAGTATCTAAACAACAGGCCTCATACTTCGGTAGGATCCGAGCCCAGAGAATAAGCCAAAAGACATTCAGAATCCAGCAGGATTATTCAGCCCCACGAGGGTGACATGAACCCTGGTAACAGCCAAAAATGTATCCGTCCAGTACCTGCCTGGTATAAGGACATTCTAGAACTGCCCAAGGTCCAAGAAAATTCACCAGAAGGATCGATAAATGAACTAGAAAAAACATAATTCTATTGTTCAACAAGTGCGCAACTTCCGAGGATGTGCCCACGCAACCTAATTTGCAAGTATCTGTTCCAGAGAAGAACATTCATAAAAACAAAATCCAACAGACATGAGCTTAAGAAAAAAAACAAATTAAACACATTCACCCAGATCAAAAAAATAAAATGAAGGCCGCACCCATCGGGTTAATGCCCAAGGTGAATGAGGACGACAACAGGACCAGCTGATGAAAGCCCCATTCACCCAAGCTCAGAACTGGTACCAAAAAATAAAGAAAAATGGCGACGTTAAGGAGATTGGCTTCATCCCCAAACGTCATACCCATTCCGCCATCCAGCTTCTAAGGCCTCGGATTCCTCGGCCCGCTAGGACTGGGATCCTCCAACATTGCCAAAAAATGTCTTAAAAGAACACGAAAGCAAGCCAGCCTATAACGGAAAGCAAAATCATCCCTCGCCGGATTAACTGAAGTCTCTGGCCCCAAGATAGGGGCCCCTGAAGCCTTAGGGGCCAACGCGTCCCAAGAAGGCCAAACTGAATCGTGCGATCCCATGCTCGACGGGCACTGGTTAATGGAACACGGACAGTATCTTAGAAAAACTTCACTTGGGAGATATAAATGATTCAGCGCCACAGAAATGGCCATGCATAACCGTGCCATAACCTCTGGAGGAAACAAGCCACCCTCCGGAGGAGTAAAGGCCATAGGGACACCTGCTTGCATAGCCGGGAAATGTACTAGGGCACTCGCTTCACTGGTCATGGAAACCTCGGAGGCGGATGGCTCAACGCACTCTAAGCTCCCTGCTTTAGGAGAAGAGTACTCCAGAACGGCAATCAGAACATAACAGATGGGCATTGATTACCCGGGCCCTTTCATATTAATCACAAAACAGAACCTCAGTATCGGAGGCATCCGTGTCGCGCATATCA
>NC_069508.1:153134605-153167105 GCF_027579735.1 Bombina bombina
GGGCACACCATCCGGCTGATTTCAATGCCCACCCAAATACATTTAAGTCAATATTAAAGGGACATAAAACCCATTTTTTTTTTCTTTCATGATTCAGATAGAACATTCAATTGTGTTCCATTTCTTGGTATCTTTTGATGAAAATCAGAGAAGTAAGCTCAGGAGTGTGCATGTGTCTGGATCAATATATGGCAACAGTTTAAGAAAAATGTTACCCATATGCAGGAGCTCAAGACACCTACCTAGGTATCTCTTCTATACCCCACTGGGAGTGTAATTTCTTTTGCTGGCTGTGTTTACACAGTTAATTTAATCTATAGCTTGGAACTAAGGCCAGAAACATTCAGAATAGGTAAGGATACCACAGGCTAAATCAACTATTTCAAATGCCAATATAAGGGTAATATTAATACACTCCAGCAGATAACGTGGATCATTGGGTACAAATTAAAGGGGAGAACATTTTTGAGTAAACTTTAAGTAACAAAAAATGTTGTAACATTGCAAAGTATTACATGGCCCGCACCTAGCTACTTCATGATGCCACCCAAGGTAGTGGTAAGCCAAGGGGTAAAATACAAAACATGGCCTTTTTAAGCAACAGAGCTGAGAAACCACTGCCCTCTACTAGGGACTGCCCTGCAATGTCCACCCTCAGGTTTCTCACCACCCTAGATGGCTCTCCCACATGCACTTCACTCCGTGAGCTCCCCTAATATAAACTGCTTCCGCCCGGTGCAATTTAAACTGCTTCCACCCGGTGCAATATATGTCCTGTTTTATGTCCCTTTAATAGTAGGTTCTGTGTTATACAGTCATATGAAAAAGAAAGTACACCCTCTTTCAATTCTATGGTTTTACGTATCAGGACATTATAACAATCATCTGGTCCTTAGCAGGTCTTAAAAACAAAGTTTATGCTTACCTGATAAATTTCTTTCTTTCCGGGCATGGAGAGTCCACAGGAGGAGGCAAAGAGCACCCCAGCAAAGCTGTTAATTGTATCTTCTCTTACCTATAATTCCCAGTCATTCAGCCGATGGAAAATGGAAAAAGAAGAAACACAAAAGCTATAGGAGGTGCCTGAAAAAACTGCCGAATTATAATTTAAAAAGAGGGTGGGGTCGTGGACTCTCCAGGCCCGGAAAGAAAGAAATTTATCAGGTAAGCATACATTTTGTTTTCTTTCCTATGGCATGGAGAGTCCACAACATCATTTGAATTACTAGTGGGAACTAATACCCAAGCTAGAGTACACAGAATAAAAAAGGGAGGGAGAGCAAGGCAGGAGGACCTAAACAGAAGGGATCACCGCTTGAAGAACCTTTCTCCCAAAAGAGGCCTCAGCCGAGGTAAAAGTATCAAATTTGGAAAAAGTATGCAAAGAGGACCATGTTGCCGCCTTGCAAATTTGTTCCACAGAAGCTTCATTTTTGAAAGCCCAAGATGAGGAGACAGCCCTAGTGGAATGAGGAGGCTGCTGTCAAGCTGTCTCATAAGCAAAACGAATCGTACTTCTTAATCAGAGGGAAAGAGTAGTAGAAGTGGCCTTCTGACGCTTATGCTTTCCAGAGAAAACAACAAACAGGGCAAAAGATTGCCGAAAATCTTTAGTAGCTTGTAGGTAAAATTTTAGAGAACGCACAACATCCAGGTTATGCAAAAGACGTTCCTTATGAGAAGAAGGATTAAGACAAAAAGAAGGAACAACAATTTCCTGATTAATGTTTCGATCCGACACCACCTTAGGGAGAAACCACAATTTAGTACGAAGGACCCCCTTATCTGCATTAAAAATAAGATACTGGGAATCACACTGCAGAGCTGAAAGTTCAGAAACTCTGCGAGCAGAAGAAATAGCAAGAAACAATTTTATATCAACAACATGCATCGGCTCAAACTTTAGGAACTAAGTTAAGGCTCCAAGGTGGAGCAACAGGTTTAAACACAGGCCCGATTCTGACCAGGGTCTGAACAAAAGCTTGAACAACTGGTAAATCTGCCAGACGTTTGTGCAAAAGAATAGACAGTGCAGAAATCTGACCCTTCAGAGTATTAACTGACAAACCTTTCTCCAGGCCATCCTGAAGAAAGGATAACATTTGGGGAATCCTCACCCGGCTTCAGGAGAAACCCTTAGATTCACACTAAAAACATTATTTACGCCATAACTTACGGTAAATCCTGCGAATAACAGGTTTACGAGCCTGAAGCGATATCAATGATACAGGACTAGGCGTTCAATCTCCAAGCAGACAGCTTTAGAGAATCTAGATTTGGATGGAGGAATGGATCCTGAACTAGAAGGTCCTTCCTCAGAGGTAACCTCCAAGGTGGAAGAGATTACATCTTTACCAGATTCCGCGAACCAGATCCTGCGAGGCCAGACAGGAGCTATGAGAATCATAGGCGCTCTCTCCTGTTTGATATAAGCAATGACTCGTGGAAGGAGAGCAAACAGAGGAAACAGGTATGCTAGACCGAAATTCCAAGTAACCGCCAGAGCATCTATCAGAGCGGCCTGAGGATCTCTTGACCTTGATCCGTACTTTGGAAGCTTGGCGTTTTGACGAGACGCCATCAGATCAAAATCTGGAACCCCCCACCTGAGGGTTATCCTTGAGAACATTTTTGGATGGAGAGCCCACTCCCCAGGATGAAAAGTCTTTCTGTTCAGAAAATCTACCTCCCAATTGCCCACTTCTGGAATGTGGATGGCAGATAGGAGACAATCGTGAACTTCCACCCACTGCAGAATGCGAGTCACCTCCTTCATGGCCAAGGAACTCTGAGTTCCTCCCTGGTGGTTGATGTAAGCCACCGAGGTGATGTTGTCCGACTGAAATCTGATAAACCGGACTAAATATAATTGAGGCCAAGCTGTCAAGGCATTGAAGATTGCTCTCAACTCTAAGATGTTTATAGGAAGAGAAAACTCATCCCGAGACCACAGGCCCTTAGCTTTTAGAGAACCCCAAACAGCTCCCCAGCCTAACAGGCTGGCATCCGTAGTAACAATCACCCAGGAAGGTCTCAGGAAGCAGGTTTCCCCCAAAACAGATGTTCCTGTGAAATCCACCACGAGAGGGAGCTTCTTCTTAGGGGATCCAGATCTATCCTCTGCGATAAATCGGAATGATCTCCGTTCCACTGATTGAGCATGCAAAGCTGCAGAGGTCGTAGATGGAACGATGTCCACGGAAGCCACCATCAGACAAATCACCTCCATGCATTGAGCCACTGATGGATGAAAAGCAGACTGGAGAGAAAGGCAAGAAGTTTGAATTTTCTGACGTCTGTCAGGAAAATCTTCATGGATAGGGAATCTATTATTGTCCCTAGGAAACACACTCTTGTAGCTGGAACTAGAGAACTCTTTTCCAGATTCACTTTCCACCTGTGGGAACGAAGACAACATCTCTGTATGAGATTTTTCTAGTTGAATAGATGAAGCCTGAACCAAGATGTGATCTAAATGAGGTGCCACAGCAATTCCCTGGGATCTGATCACTCCCAATAGAGCCCCCAGAACCTTTGTGAATATTCTGGGAGCCCTGGAAAGACCAAATGGAAGTGCAACAAACTGGAAACGATTGTCCAGAAAGGCAAACCTTAGAAAACATAAAATTATGCTTACCTAATAATTTTATTTTCAGATGGAAAGAGTCCACAGCTACATTAATTACTTTTGGGAATTCAGAACCTGGCCACCAGGAGGAGGCAAAGGCACCCCAGCCAAATGCTTAAATATCCCTCCATCTTCCCTCATCCCCCAGTCATTCTGCCGAGGGAACAAGGAACAGTAGAAGAAATATCAGGGTGAACAGGTGCCAGAAGAACAAAAACAACAGACGCCCCACAGAAAAAAATACGGGTGGGGAGTTGTGGACTCTTTCCATCTGCAGAAAAGAAAATGATCAGGTAAGCATAATTTATGTTTTTCTTCATAAATGGAAAGAGTCCACAGTTGCATTCATTACTTTTGGGAAAACAATACCCAAGCTATAGAGGACACTGAATGCTAAAACAGGAGGGTACAAAAGGCGGCCCATTCTGAGGGCACCAGGCCTGAAGCCCCTACCCAGCAAAAAACCTGCTTCGTCCGAAGCCAATACAATTTTGAAAAGGACACGGACCCACAGAAGTTCACAAGCCTTGCTATAGACTGCAGAAACTAGACTCGACTGAGCCAACACACCTCCGAGAGACACCATCGCCCAGCAGTCGGTCCCCCACAACACACCCCTTACGAGAGAAAGGGATCAACTACCGTAAACTCCCAAAAGTAAGAGAACACAGAGAAACCAGACAAGGATACCTGTTAGACCTGAAATAGGGCACAACAAGTTCCAAATAAAACTCCAGAACCAAGTCCTGAGAAATAAGGGGAGGCAACGCCCAGACCCCAAAGAGTACAGAAACCACAAGATTTGGACCGGGATCCAAAAACAGAGAAGAAAACTTCTATTACAGTGCAAACACACCTAAATAACAACGGAAGACAAAGTCCTCAAGTCGCAAGGAACTCAAAATATCAAGATATTCAGAAGCCAAAATATGTGCCGCAAACCCAGATAGAAAACACCTGCATCAAGCACACGCAATAGTCATACCAAAATGACTTATAAATAAAAATACTTGCAGAGCAAGTAGAGAGCAACTGAAGAAGATTTGATAAAAATACACTTCCCAGTAATGGGAATCAAACCTGAGTTGTCAAAAGACCTAAGCTGTTGCTCTAACCATTATACCAGATCAGGGCACCAACCCCCACATTCAAACTTCGAAACATCCACTGAGCAGTGGACACATCACAGGCTATCCACAAGCCACCAAAGCAACTCGCGTAACCTGAACATAGAGAAGCACCAAAACCTCAAAGAGGCTCACCGTACCTCAAGACCCGAGGACTAACTCCAGATCTCAGATTCTGATCCCAACACCAGACCAGCCCAGCGACAAGCAGAACTGACAAGCAGGGGAACAAAAAGACCCCAATCTCCGGCCCAGAAAAAGGGCAAAATGGGACAGACCTAGCTACCCCAATACAGCTCGGGGTGCCAACCCAAATAGGACCCTCAATTAGGAACTCCCAAGAGAACCTCATAGAGATGAACGGAGAAATGCAGTAGATTGCAATAAGACCCAGCATGATACTAATGACAGGCTTAACACAGAGACTTCAATCTCCACAGATGGAACAGAACACCCCACTATAGGGTAAAATACCCATTTCAAAACACCTACCTACAAGACAGGACAGGCAATCTCCCGAGAGAGGAAATTCCACCTCCTAAAGCAGAACAAAACTACCCCCCCAAGGGGGAGAGCATAAAGAACACCACCGCACAAGTCCCAAACAGGAAGCCATAGCCTGATGAAACAAAAGCTAAAAGAAAATCATCCAGACGCCATCATTCAAAGGACAGGACAGACCAAAAGGAGCGTATCCAAAAACACACATATCCTGGCCAAAACCTTTCAAATAAAAAAAGTTATTTAAGCAACTTTCAATCAAAGACCCTCACACCTCTTACCGCACCGGGACCGGAGTTGATACTAGTAAAAGTAAGAAGTCTCTCACAAGCTGCAAATCCGCTGTCAGAGATGGTTTAGCCCTGGAAAGCTGTGATATGGATCGGTAGATAATTACTATAGCCCCAACATGCGATCGTTTATACACAGAGCTCTAAAACATACACATAGGCTATTCAATCCGCTCTCAATGAATACAAGCTGAAGTCACTAAATCAGACTAGAAATTAAACTGCGCCACTGAAAAAGCGATTCAGTTTGACCATAAAAACACTAACGACAGAGAATAAAAACACCTCTAAGTCTCATCTCTGCAGTGTTAGCCCAATGTCAAAAACAAAGTTCACACACCATTATGTTTCTCAATTGTGCTATAGACCCTAAAAAAACCTTCAGCCAGTCGCTCAAATAAAAAAGGGGAAAATTAACCCCTTAACATTTCATTAAATCAATGTCTGCAAGGCTGCACAAGAGTTAACCCCTAATGGTCATATGTCCCATATGATAATCCACATGATAATCCACTAGAGGAATTAACCTCCAAAGTGCTGTCCTTCAGTACCTAGAAGGCAAATGCACTTACTTTTGGATCCAGCTGCAGGGCAGGAACAGCTTCTTTAGGTGTGATAGATACTACACTCTCTATCAGGGACCTGAAGAAAAAGAAAGAACAGAGTAACCAACCCTGGCTTTCTATGAAGGGGTAGCAATGGTGTTAGAAATAAAACGAAGACAACTTTGCTACTTTCCATCTGCTAATAGCCACCATTACTCTTACTAAAGAGATTGGCATGGACACAGCATAGCCCCTAATCCTTGCTAACAGGGAAAAGTACCCATACAAGGATTAAATATCTTCAGACAACATCTTGGCACATCCTCCATTGACAAAGGCAAAGAGAATGACTGGGGATTATTGGTAAGGGAAGTTACACTTAAAGGGATATTCCAGTCAAAATGTAAATGCACATAGATTTATTACATCTTTGAATAGAAACATATTTGCAATATACTTGTATTGTCAAAAATGCTTCTAGTAAAACTAATCACTGTTTTAGTGTTAACATTTTTCTCTGCATGCGCATGTGAAGCATAGCTAGATATTGTCACTGCACCCACATTTTAAATAATGCAGCTTCTCAGATCATCAGTGGGGCTTGTATCATGACAGCAATTAACAAATCGAGTCATTACCAGATGGTACAAGCACCTTAGGCTCTCTGAGCAAGTGCTGTGTTTAAAACGCTGGTGCACGATGCATACTTAAATAAACTTTTGAAACAGCTATAGCTTTTATTAGAAGCATTTCTGCTAATGCATATACCGTATTGTCCCGAGTATAGGCCGCACTTTTTTCCCTAAATGTAAGTCTTTAAACTAGGGATGCGGCCTATAATCGGGATGTTGCACAAAATGCCATAAAAATACTGTTATAGGTAAGTACCTTGAATTGTCTGTGTTGGACGGAAGCGCTGTTTTTGTTTCAGGGAGAATTTGTGCCTCACGGATCTGCAATAACATCAGTACTGGATCGCTACTGTTGCCGGTTATGACCCACTCTCTCTAACAGCGTTGACATGATATCCATGACAACCACAATCAATTGCAGCAGTTTGATGATGTCATCAGAGTCGGACTGTTACACTGGGCTTCCTGGAGACACCGCTGGCCGCCGCCAACAACCGAAGCTCCTGCAGTGACAATCTGCATGACCCCACACTCAAAGCTGCACTCAGGAGCAGCGAGTTTAAGCAGGAGAGCAAGAGCCCAGATCTGGGACACAGCCGGACTCTGAGCCACCACGCCAGTACAACGCTTGGGAGTGAACTCCCCCTACTTTCATTGTGGTTTGGGAGCTATACTATGGGAGTGTTGCCGACCGGAGAGTCAGTGATATCACAGCGGGTCTCACAACTCTGAGACGTTAACCGCAGAGGTCCCTAGAGAAAGTGATGCTGGTGAGAGCCTGTTGGAGGTACAGCTAGCAGCTAGAGGGACAACTGTCAATTATCCTATTTTCCCTAATCGTTGTGTGTGATGATGAACCGTTAAGGGGGAAGGTAAGAGAACAGGACCTGTTACACAGTTGTTGACTTTAAATAGCTGGGCTATCTGGGCACATTTGCCTGTTAACCGGTCACTAAAGAGAATATCACCATTGACACAACGTGAGAGATACTGTAACAGGAAATGTTGTGAGGGGGTTGTTTGAGGAAGAAGGGGGCTAAGAGGGTGTGGAGGGCTGAAGGGAGGCTTGTGTGAGGTAGGTAGTTAATAGGGTGAGTAGTGGGCACTGTGTGAGGGAAGGAGGCTGAGTGGGTTAAGAGAAGGAAGTAATGTGTATGAAAGGCAGTAATGTGTTAAAAATTTAATTTCTTTAAAATGGCACCAAACTTTAAGGGTGCGGCCTATAATCAGGAGCGGCCTATACTCGGAACAATACGGTATATTACAAAATTTCTTCTGTCCAATACCGAAATGCACCCATATGGTTTCCAATTTTGTCTGGAATATCCCTTTAACAGCTTTGCTGGGGTGCTCCTTGCCTCCTCCTGCTGGCCAGGAGTTGAATATCCTATTAGTAATTGGAATGACGTTGTGGACTTTCCATGCCATAGGAAAGAAATTAGGTAAATACAACCTCAGATAAATAACACATAACTTATTACACCGTGTCATGAAGACGTGTGAAAAACTAAGTACACCCTCCCTGACTCTTACTGCTTCCATAGGAATTAAGAGGCTAAGCAGCCAGGTGCTGTTATTCAAATGCCCTTGATTAATTGATCAGCAAGTGTGACCACCTCTATAAAAGTCAAAGTTTTAGCAGTTTGCTGGTCTGGAGCATTCAGGTGTGTGTTAACACAATGCCAAGGAGGAAAGACATCAGCAATGATCTTACAAAAGCAATTGTTGCTGCCCATCAATCTGGCAAGGGTTATAAGGCAATTTCCAAACAATGTAAAGTCCATCATGCTACAGTGAGAAAGATTATTCACAAGTGGAAAACATTCAAGACAGTTGTCAATCTTCCCAGGAGTGGACATCCCAGCAAATACACCCCAAGGTCAGACTATGTAATGCTCAAGAGAAATTGCAAAAAAACAAGAGTAACAACTCAGAGTCTACAGGCCTCAGAATGTCAAAGCTTATGACAGTACAATTAGAAAAAGACTGAACAAGTATAGTTTGTATGGAAGGGTTCCGATGAGAAAGCCTCTTCTCACGAAAAAGAACATGGCAGCACAGTTTAGGTTTGCTAAGTTGCATCTGAACAAACCACAAGACTTCTGGAACAATGTCATTTGGAAAGATGAGACCAAAGTGGAGATTTTAGCCATAATGGACAGCGCCACGCTTGGTGAAAACCAAACACAGCATATCAGTACAAACATCTCATACTAACTGTCAAGCATGGTGGTGGAGTGGTGATTATTTGGGCTTGTGTTGCAGTCACAGGGACTTGCAGTCTATGGGGCCGATTTATCAAGGGCCGAATGGCCCCTGATGCCCCTGTTTCAGCGCGAGCCTTCAGGCTCGCCGGAAAAAGCAGTTATGAAGCAGTGGTTTTAAGATCGCTGCTCAATAACGGGCCCGCTGCCTCTGAGGCTGCATACATTAATCTGCCGATCCTATACGATTGGGTTGATTGACACCCCTGCTAGAGGCTGATTGGCCACGACTCTACAGGGGGCGGCATTGCTTGTGCAATGTTAAATGCCGACAACGTACGCTGTCGGCATTCAACGATGTCTGTCGGACACGATACGCTACAGCGTATAATGTCGGACAGACATTGATAAATCGTCCCCATTGAGTCGACCATGAATAACTCTGTATATCAAAGAATTCTAGAGTCAAATGTGAGGCCATCTGTCTGACAGCTAAAGCTTGGCTGAAATTGTGTCATGCAACAGGACAATGATCGCAAGAACACCAGCAAATCTACAACAGAATAGCTGACAAAAGAAAAGAATCAAGATGTTGCAATAGCCCAGTCCTCAACCTGATTGAAATGCTGTGACAGGACCTTAAAGGGATATTAACCCCAAATTTCTTATTTAATGATTCAGATAGAGCGTGCAATTTTAAGCAACTTTCTAATCTACTCCTATTCTCAATTTTTCTTCGTTCTCTTGCTATCTTTATGTGGGATTCGCAGTGAGTAAGTATGAGTGCTTTTACCATGCTTTCCTTCTGTGAATCTGAACCTAAATTTAGTCTGGTAATAGGTGTTGATAATATATGATAAAGGGTTAAAGGGGTTCCTGTGGTTGAAGCACAGGTTTGCGGAGGTTATAGTCCTGCCGGCAGTTGTGATACCCCTCCAGACAGGTAATCAGTCCTGTGCTGGGATAAGACAGGTATTGTGAGTCCTGTCTGTGATAAGCGCGCAAGAAATATATGAATGCCAGTTGACGGAGAGCTTTTAAGATAAGCTCCTCCGGGCAAGGTGGCAGTGAGTGAGTCTCACGTATGTTAAAGTTTCCCATATTCATTCCCATAATAGAGTTTTGTTACCCACCTGAAGCTCCTGTTGATATCTGATGCTTGCTTTTGCGGCTATATAAAATGATGCTGTGCGTAGAAAATATTAAGTGGCTGTGCATGTTATTATTGTGGCTATTATTGTGTTGAGAAATGGGAACTGCTTATTGATAAGAATGCACAGAGAAAATTACATGTATAAGGTAAAAGAAAAAAGAGTTAGTTTCTGCAAAAGACAGAAATATTTTTTTTAAACACTGTCAGTGAGTACTGCTGTGTGATAAATAGAGAAATCTCTGTGTTAAAGAATGTAGCAGGCAAAGAAGGGGGGCCACCACTGAGCGCGCACATAGATCAGAAGAAAAAAAAAGAGAGAAGAAACTGGTACAGCAGCTCTGTTTGTAAGACTTTTTGTTTGCTTGCAGTAAGGAAATTTTGTATATTGAGATGCATAATGTGTGATGGTCTGTAGGTTCTCACTGTGGTATGAGTGTAACAGATTTGCTTTAAACCAAAAACAGAATGTGTTATTTGAAAATGATTGTCCCAAGCCGTGCAAAAGTGGCCATTTTGCGGGGTTTCGGAAAAAAAATACATTTTGAACTTGGTGACAAGTTAATCTGGTAAATTTTATATGTATGTCGTACGCTATGAAATAGATGCTTTTCTGAGAAAGAAAAAAAAGGGAGTGAATCTCTGGTATGCGAGATGAAATAAGCTTGTCTGTATCGCTGTAAAAATGTAAAACTGTTTCTTTCTGTTTCTCTGCTGGGAAATCAGACGTTTTTAGAAGATATTTTGTAATGTTATTTTATATACCTGTATTTTAAAGTCACCAGCATGTTTTAAGTATGTGGTATTCATATGCAGTTTTAGTTTTAAGTGATAATTGTTTTTCGGCATGTAAAGATATGATATTGTTTTTGCAAGTAAAGTAACGGCTTTGAAAGTGGCTTTGAAAGTGCGATGGTGTGTGTGATTTTTTGTCACGCTCTGGTAAATATGAAACTGTTTCGGGTATGATTAATGGGTTAACATATGTTGTATTTGTAAGGTCTGTGCACGGAGTTAGTGCACCTAATGAGATATAGTTGTAGGCTGTAGTTGAAAATATTTATCTAAAAGTGCGTCCGTTTTTGTTGCAAGTAAATTAATCTGCAGGTCATGCTACAGTACAGAGGTGAAATTTGTGTGGTAAATCATTCAAGCAGCCTAAATTATGGTTGGGATATACATATGTAATTTACGTGATGAATGGTTAGTCCTTCAAGGGACAGTCCACTGTACAATTGTTTTATATTTGTGTATTTTCAATGACTTGTTATACAAGCTGCATAGTATAACATATAGGAGAAATTGCATTTGCAAGTTTATTTGTATATATATGAAGTAGCTGGTTTTATGCTTTCAAAACACAGTTGATTGCAATGGGTTGAATTTTAGATAATAAGAATATCTCATTATGTTATATTTGTCTGTAAAATCAGAGCTCAGTGCGTAGACGGAGCAATAGAAAATTGTCATTTTCTTATTTAAAGGACCAGTGCAATAACACTGTATTAGTAGATTGCAAAATGTATTTTAAGAGACCTTTCTTTGTATATATTTATTTTAAATCTGCCGTTTAGATAGCAGATATTTCTTTTTGCAGCATAACTTAATTCTCTCTGTAATGCAAACTGAAGTGATAAGTTGTCTACAATTTTAGTGTAGGGATCCGTGAGACTAGCGGACAGAAAAAAAACCCCCGAAAAAACAGGAGTGAAAATATTTAAAGGGATACAGGCAAACTGATATAACATCTGAGAATTTAAGGGAATATTTACATAAAAGACGATGAGGTTTATTGTAAGCCTAACACTAGTATATTTCACTGTGTTAGCAGTTTCAATTAAAGATTATTTTTAGTTTGGGTAAAATGTCCCTTTAACTAGCCTGCATCCCGCTGTGAGTGCGTTCTTATGCTGCTTATGCTTGCTTAGGCTATTTAATGAATGTCAGTATACATTTTTTATTATAAGGATCATTGGGAATAATTTAAAGGGGAAATTGTATTAGTATTCTTTTGTAGAAAGCTTATTTTTTGTGTTATATGCGGTTGATTATATTTGGCTAGAGAGCTGCAGAATGGTGAATATCAATTTATACACAATATTAAATCCAATAATTTTGTTGTGGTTAAACTAATTAGCATTTATCAAGTTTTAGTGTGAATTTTTTTTTAAGCAGTAAACAGTGTTTCTCCTTTAAGTAAAAATGAAACTTTGAGCTTGCCTTACTATCTTTGAGAGGAATGATAACACTGTGCATGTTTTGCTTTTCTTTAAAAAAAAAAAAGTTTCTCTGTTTGGCTTTGTTGCAGAGAGAACGATTTGCACTTTACATTGAAAGCGGCAGTACTGGTGTTCTATGTTATAAAAATGATAACTATAAATTGCTAACTACAAAAAAACAAGTATTTATATTATATTCTGTCACAGAATATAGCTTAAAATGATCATTTTATTTCTGTGGCTGTCAAACTGTATCTCACAGATATTTCAGAACTCTTTGTTATTTAAAATAACCCCCACTGCGTTCAATAAATAAATGAGATATTATTTAAAGAAGTGATTTCAGTGACACTTTCAAATATATATAGTTATTTGGTTATTAACTAGTCTACCACTATTATTGCAATGACTTTGATTGCTGCTTAACAGCTAAGCCGTGGGCTATAATGTGTCTACAATAAACACCCCTACTTCTTAAGGCGATACGGGACAGCAAACAAATGATGCACATTTTATCTGATTCTACTGCATTTATATAACTTGCTAATTTATCTGATCACAGTTTTGGTTTTATTTATATGGCTTACGTGTATTTTGTCTCTTGGTGTTGTAATGAGATTTAAACAGCCTGTGATAAGAGGCAGCCCTCAAAGGCTTAAAAATTAGCATATGAGCCTACCTATGTTTGGTTTAATCTAGGAAGGTTGGTTAAAATTAAAAGTCCTATCTGAATAATGAAATTTTCATTTATCCTACAATGTCCCTTTAACAGTGGCTACTGTGGTTATCTGATCGTTCCCAAATAAGCGCAATTTTATTTGTGCAATCTGCAACTGAAGTTTCTTGGGGATCTGCTGTGATTGTTTTCTTTGTGTGATATCAAAGTTTTGTACATAGTGGATGTTTTTAATTAATTGTAGTGTTTTGAGAGTGTTGCATTTCAGTGAATGTCAGAATATGTGTTGAATTTTAGGTTACTGGTGGTTGTTTGAAATTTGTGTCGGCAGCTAATGTTTTGTTTTGTGACAGACAAGAACAATTGGTTTTCAATGTTTGTTTGTTATGTTTTTCTCTTTTGTGACTACGTGTGAAAGCATGCTGTATGGACAGCATATTGAATTGTGAAGTGTATTTGATTTTGCTTGCTATTGAGAATTGTCTCTGCATGAGTGGAGTGCATGATTTGTCGTTTAGTTTCTTGTTATCTTGTGTTTGCGTGTCACATGAGATGTTTCACGCAAACATGGGGGAAGTATTGATGAATATCTTTATGTAATGGGGGTGATTGTTTTTAGGAGGTGAACCTAAAACGTTTTGAATCTCCTCTTACAATGTTATTGCATAAACCACCAGCTGTGCCCTAAATTTCCCTGTCCTTGTCTTACCCCTATGCAGGATGCACTACGTCCCTAGGATTGTCTAGAACTTTCCTTCATTGGGAAACTGGCCACAGACAGACCATGGACCAGCATCTACCTTGATGGCCACCCCGGTCGTAGCCTGTACACCCACACCCCACTCCTTTTTTTCCCTCCCTGGTGGATTAGATCTTTTTATTGTCTTTCGGTGTTAATTTCAGATGCCTAAAATGGTTTTATTTTTCTATTTGGTTCTTAACACTATATTTGTATTTGCAGGATGAGAGTATGCAGCTGTCTTCAGAGATTGAAACACACTAACTGAATTATTTTTGAGTTTCCATATTTAGGTAAAATCTGTACAGGCAAAATTCCATAAGTGCACTCTTCAAAAGATTAAAGATTGAAAGCAAGTAAACCTTTAAAGAAAGAAAAGATGAAGATGAAAGACCTTTTGTCAAGCTTGTTTTAACCACCATACTGCAGTAAAAGTTACTGAACTATCTTTGGATCCATTCTTTGCTTTGCATGCTGGTACCAGCCCCAGAACTGGACTCTGGGTAATCCATGACTGTTTCCTCTGATGTGTGTCGTCAGGACATAAAGACTATCCTTCTCTGGACTGTGCCTTACCGCTCGATATGGAGGTCCTGTTATGCTGTTACAGGGTCAACCAATTAAATTAGGGGAGTATTGTCTTAACTCCATTCCTTATATTGCTTGTTTTGTATTCTCTTGCATTTGTTTTATTTTTATTGATCATATTGGGTATAAGACATCATATGCTTCATTGGTATTAGTGCACATGGTAGTTTATGTGCTTAACAAAGTAACCCTTTAGATAAATGTAACTGTGAACTTCGCAGTATTGTACTCTATTGAATGGCCCACTGAGTATAGAAAATAGGTTTAAGGAAAATGCTGCAACATAGTATAATATTTTAGACCCTTCACCCTTTAGAACATAAGGAGGACACGTCTAAGCTAGAAGTTTATAGTAAATATACATAGAAATGTTTGTTCAGGGAATAGCATAATTATAGTTTATGAAAGCAAATGTATTTTTCCCTTTTATTAATTAGTATGGTATCTGCAAAGTGAATTTGGTCATTCCTGATGTTTGTCAAAGAGAGTAATTCTTACCATAAAGATGTGTTTACCTTTAAAAGAACTTGTAGTTTTAAATGATGTTCTGTTTGTATGCTTTCCTCATACAGGAGTGTGAGGGAATTTAGGTTGCATAAAATAATTAGTAAACTAGTAGTGTTTATATCAGATGAGATTGTTGAATATTAGGATCATGGTTGGAGAATTATAAACATTATAGATAGCAGCCATCCAGAATAAAGCAACACAAGGTTCTTTTATTTTTTTAGAAGTTCAAAGTGACAGTGTAAAGAAATTCCTTTATTTTTATTGACTGTTTTCTTTTTTTCCATTTTTGCTACAGGGCAGGCCTTAGCATAAGTTTTAGCATAACCCTTCAGGCCTTTGATGAAGTCTGGCAGATTTTCACTTGCTTAGTGTTCATGAAGTATCATTTAAAAGTGTATAGAGAAGTTGTAAATTATTCTCTGAGAAGTGTCAATGTATTTAGTTTGTATTATACATCAACAATGTTTTGTTTGATTTTAAATGACATAGGATGACAGTGACGTTTTATTGGGACATAATAATTGTGATTGTATTGCGGTGTGTACTCATCCTGTACTGTTTCTGTTTGCTTCCTAGACTCCCTGTGACCCGAGTGTTTGCTTGCCATGGGTATCCACTGGTTGCCTTGTCTACCCCATGAACAAACCATCAGATTTCCAGTATCTCCCTGCGGAAGAACCGTGGATAAGCACCCCTACTGCAAATGAATTGTTGGAGAACTGTAATATAGCAAAGTGTCAAGGTGCAGCGCTCTCAAATGGACAAAGACTGTTCTTAAAGTGATCAGAGGCCACATAGAGACAGTTGTGCTGTTGCTATGTCATGCTTTACTGTGGAAAAGGAACTGTTGGACATATTGGGGGGTGCTAGCAATGCAGGTGGAGAGATAGAAGATGCAGCGTTGTTTGGGGGTAGATGGCGGGCTGGTTGGGTCTCTGTGCTGGTAGACCGGTAGTTTTGGGAGGGATGGAAGATAGATGGAAGGTATTGGAGGGGCTGTACCTATATGCAGTGACAATTAGCCTATAAAAGTATATCACGACATAGGAATATTTTTCTCTTTAGTATTCTTATAGAGTTCTGTTACCATAATATAAGGCTTTACTAATTTTCTATGCCTGTCTATTTTTATGTTATTCTGTTAGAATAAAAGGATGGTATGTTAGGGGTAATATGAACCTGACGGCAGCCATCTTGTTCCCCGCAGCCATCTTGTGATGATTAGCATCCATTTTGTAATGATTAGACTTTTATTATACTGGGTTATTCTGTAGTGAGAACTATGTGCATGTTATGATAGTTTCCTTAGCTGTTCGGTCTTGTCAATGTACCCTGGCCCTACGCCCAGAATAAGATGGTTCAGAAACCTTGCTGTCTCCGCAGATGTTAGCCTATTATGACTATGTAATTATTGTTATGAGAAACTCATGTTCCAGCTTTACCTTGTATTTTGCTCTGTATAACTGTGTAAGATGACGCGGTCCTAACGTGTCATCCCCTTAACCCTGTATGCTGTTATAAGAAATGCTTGCACTGTGCAATAAACAGAATTGGCTTTCGATCATAATGCTGCGTGGTCTGAGTCATTCTAAGGGGCCCTTATCAGATAATCTACATATGGTACACTGGCCCCGTGGCTTCGGCCTGACCTGACACTTACCCCCCTGGGGGGACACCGAACAATTTATTTAAAGAGATACAATAGATTTTTTATGGCTTTAAAAGATAGATAATCCCTTTATTACCCATTCCCCAGTTTTGCATAACCAACACAGTTATATTAATACACTTTTTATCTCTGTGATTACCTTGTATCTAAGCATCTTCTGACAGCCCCCTGATCACATGATTTTATATTTATTTTCTACTGACTTGTATTCAGTACTGTGTTGTACTAAATCTTAAATAACTTATTGGGCATGAGCACAATATTATCTATATGGTCCACATGAATTAGCAGTCTCCTGTTGTGAAAAGCAAATAAAAAAGCATGTGATTAAGAGGCTGCCTATAGTGGCTTAGAAACAGGCAGAAATTTAGAGGTTTAAATGTTATTACGTATATTAATATATCAGTGTTGGTTGTGCAAAGCAGAGGAATGGGTAGCTAAGACATTATCTATCTTTTTAAACAATAACAATTTTGTAGACTATCCCTTTAAAAAGCAGGAATCTAAAGCTTAGGAGTCTACCCATTTTAGGTTCAGCACCCTGGATAGTGCTCGCTTATTGGTAGCTACACTTAGCCACCAATAAGCAAGCGTAACCTAGGTTCTAATCCAAAAATGGTCCGGCTCCTAAGCTATACATTTCTGCTTTTTAAATAAAGATAGCAAGAGAACAAAGACAATTAATAGGAGTAAATTAAAAAGTTGCTTAAAAATGCATGCTCTATCTGAATCATGAAAGAAATACATTGGTTTTAGTATTCCTTTAAGAAAGCTGTGTATAAATGAATGCCTGCAAACCTCAATGAACTGAAGCAACATAGTAAAGAAGAGTGGGACAAAATTGCTCCACAACAATGCGAGAGACTGGTAGGCATACAGAAAATTATTAAAGGGATACTAACCCCAAATTTTTTCTTTCATGATTCAGATAGAACATGCAATTTTAAGCAACTTTATAATTTACTCCTATTATCCATTTTTCTTTGTTCTCATGTTATCTTGATTTGAAAAAGCAGTAATGAAAGGTTAGGAGCCAGCCCATTTTTAGTTCAGCACCTGGGTAGCGCTTGCTAATTGGTTTGCTACATTTAGCCACAAATCAGCAAGTGCTACCCAGATGCTGAACAAAAAATTGGCTGGCTCTAAAGCTTACAGTACTGCTTTTTCAAATCAAGATAGAATGAGAACAAAGAAAAATTGATAATAGGAGTAAATTAGAAAGTTGCTTAAAATCTCATGCTCTATCTGAATCATGAAAGAAAAAAAATTGGGTTTAGTATCCCTTTAAAGTTATTTCTGCTAAAGGTGGTTCTACAAGCTATTGAATCATAAGGTGCACTTAGTTTTTCACACATGGCTTCTCCATTTTGGCTTTATTTTTGTTAAAGGGACATAATACTCATATGCTAAATCACTTGAAACTGATGCAGTATAACTGTAAAAAGCTGACAGGAAAATATCACCTGAGCATCTCTATGTAAAAAAGGAAGATATTTTACCTCACAATCTCCTCAGCTCAGCAGAGTAAGTTCTGTGTAAAAAGTTATACTCACCTGCTCCCAGCTGCAGGTAAAAATAAAAAAAAAAATGAAGAAATGAACAGCAGCCAATCAGCATCAGCAGTGCTGAGGTCATGAACTCTTACTGTGAACTCATGAGATTTGACTTAACTCTCATGAGATTTCATAGTAAGCTTCCTTTACCTGATTGGTGAAATATGAGAGTTCACGAGGCTCACCCCCGAAGATGTCCCAGGACAGACACACTAAAATGCTGCTTAGAAATCCTTTACAATGGGAGGTGGCTACTGAGGAACGTTTGAGGTAAAATATCTTTCTTTTTTACATAGAGATGTTCAGGAGATATTTTCTAGTCAGCTTTTTACAGCTATACTGCATCACTTTCAAGTGTTTAAACATTTGGGTATTATGGCCCTTTAAATAAATCAAGACACAGTGTAATATGTCATCATGTGAGGTTCATCTGAGGTCGTATTTACCTAATTTTAAGACCTGCTAAGGACCAGATGATTGTTATGTCCTGATATGTAAAACCATAGAATCCAAAGAGGCTGTACTTTCTTTTTCACATGACTGTATGTGTAGGCTGAAAGGGAAGTAAGATCTGCTCATCATTCATTTGGTATCACTGTACCACACAGACTGCGACTAGCGCATTGTTCTGCTCCTTCCTGATGACATACGTTACCTAGGACGTGGAGTAAGTACGCAACCTATATATTGCATTATGTGTGAGACGGGACTTAATGAAGGCACCAGAACCTCACATGACTTCTGACGCAGCGGAAGTAAACAATGTAGTAGACGACAACGCACCTGCTCTGGTGTCCTGCTGTATAGCCTCTCCATCTGCTCCTTCCTGCGCCGCTCATGCCCAGCGTCAAACACAGGTATTTTCAGCTCACTCCCTAGTGTGGCACGAATATTTGCCAGCTTAGCACAAATGCTGTAGTACCGATCCTTCAGGTCCTCCGCTGATCTTTTCTGTAACATTAGAGAAACAAAACATGATCACAGTAGGGTAATTAGTGATAAAGTGACAAACCCTTAGCCTATAGGGAACATAAGGGTTACACACACTAATAGCTTCTGGTCACTTGTGTATGTAGTTCCTTCTGTTTTAAGGTCACACATTAGCTGAAGTTCATTAAGAAAGTGCCATTTTACACAGAGCCGATCTGACAACTGGTTTACTTAGGACTTTAATAACAGATTAACATCACATAAAATGACTCACCTTGAACTGCTGATGATCATAGCGGTCATGAATGACAACAAAGCGAAGGTCAAATCGCCGACACAGGTCAAACATGTGGTCTGTCTCAGCCTTTGTCCAACCATCGTCATGTAAGTACATCTGATACTCTTGTTCAGAGTATACTGGGACTTGCACTGTCTAACAACAAAAAGGCAGAGAGTTACATGGTATCCAACAATTTCTGCAGTAAACTGATACGTGAAAACAATGTTGCAGTGTCATTCAAGCCAGGAGCAAAAGATCTCAAGCACAAATACATTTAGCAGTGCTTGATTCCTTCATAGATTCTGCAAAAACTTAAAGGGAAAGTCAAGTCAAAATTAAACTTTGAGGATTCAGATAGGGCATGCAATTTGAAACAATTTCCAATTAGTTTTTTCATCAAATGTGCTTTGTTCTCTTGGTATTCATTTTTTGAAAGCTAAACCTATGTAGGCTCATATGCTAATTTCTAAGCCCTTGAAGGCTGCCTCTTATCTCAGTGCATTTTGACAGTTTTTTCCCAGCTAGACAGCGTTCATGTCTTTCATTTTGATAATACTGTGCTCACTCCTGTGGAGTTATTTAGTCAGCACCGATTGGCTAAAATGCAAGTCTGCCAAAAGAACGGAGATAAGAGGGCAGTCTGCAGAGATTTAGATGCAGGGTAATCACAGAGGTAAAAAGTATATTAATTAGGGCTGCAACTAACGATTATTTTCATAAATCGATTAATCGGCCAATTATTTTTTCGATTAATCGGATAAAAAATAAATTTATAATTTTTTTCCTAAATTTAAAATAACATCCACATACTGAGTGTTATAAATATAAACTTCCGACTAAAACTTTACATTAAAACAAGTGTTGGTCCAATTTGTTAAGCAGCAGAACAAATTTTTATAATTTAAGCAAAAGAAAACAACAAACTGTTTGAAAAGAGGTAGAAGTAATAAGAGGTAGACAATCACTGTTTATACTGTTCATTCTGTGATTCACTCTTTCAGAAACTTTGCATTGAAAGGCAAAAATGTCAACATGTTCCTGGCTGAGGCTGGCTCTCTTTTTTGCAAGCTATTTTGCCTGCAGCTGAGAAAAGGCGCTCAGATGGTGTTGAGGTGCCTAAGATTCATACATAGAGTTTTGCCAATTTCACCAAGGTGGGATATTTATCTTTGTTAGCTCTCCACCAATGCAAGGGGTCTCTCAACAAAGTAAGCCTGGCCTTTATTTTATCATAAAAATATCTTGAATATCTATATGCAATGGTAAATAACCATCTATAAGGTTAGGGGGGAAAATATCTAGTCCACTCTTAAAATAACAGACATATACTTAAAGAGGTTGAATTTGATACATATTCCAATTAATTAAAAATAGAAATCAAAAAAAGGCAAAAGGGCTAAAGACTATATATCAGTAAAAGGACACAGCCTTACACATTTATTTATAGAGTACATATATCAGGAATAGCAAGCGATCCGCTAAAAATTGTGCAAACAGGTAATAGTGACATCAAGTCATAACAAATGCCATCAATCTAGGGCTAAGTGTAAATAACAAGCTCAGCACTATATCATGCATAGTCCCAAATCACCTGATTTTATATAAACAGTACAAATTATGACTCCTATTTTATTTCTGGGTTGCACATAAGACAGGAGTAGTTGTAAACGTAAAAAAGAAACTTAGTGTCCTAAAAAAGTGAAAAGTAAAATGTCTGTAGACGTCCTTTAGGTTAAGGGCATAACCATAAAACAATACCATGTGTAGGAGCTCATTGGAGTAAAGCAGCTGGTGCTGTGCACAGACCACCTAATTGCAAACCAACTAATCGATTATGAGATTCGTTGACAACTATTTTCATAATCGATTATTATCGATTATGCCGATTAGTTGTTGTAGCTCTAATATTAATAGAAGCGTGTTGGTTGTGCAAAACTAGGGTATGGGTAATAAAGGGATTATCTATCTTTTTAAACAGTAAAACTTCTCAGTAAACTGTACCTTTAACCCCTTTTTTGGTAGCATTCAGGAAGCAGCGTTAAGGTATGTATTGCAAGGTATCAGCATTATAAAATATTGCTGTTATCCCATGGTCACAACTACTTAATTTGTAACTATATCGCTGTTTCCTGTGTGACCTCCCACTGCTGAAATCACACCGCACTGTAGCGGAGAAAAGTCACACTCTGGAGCCCACAAGAAAACAGGCAGATGGCACAAAGCGGAGATCCCAGTGACAAAAACAGTAAATTGTTTAGTGTAGGAAATGCCTAAAACCTACCACAGTACAGAGCACACTGACATCCACCTTTACATAGCTGTGCCGCTGCCACTCTAGAAGCAAACCTCAGGCAAGGATGTTGCTCAGGTTTAGGCATCACAGAGTGTGTGTATATATATATAACAAGCATTTTTATTTTAAAAGGTTTGTATGTTGTGACAAAGGAACTTAAAAGTCCAGGCAATCCAGCACTCAGAATATATGCACGTCAACCCAGGGCTACTGCCACTGAAGCCCAAACAATGATAAAAAACAGAAGGATGGGTGACAGCATCAAAGGCTTAATTTTATGAAGACATCAAAAATAGTGATGTTTCAAAAGCCAATCCCTTAGTCATGCATGATAGCATGACTAAGGGATTGGCTCCCGAAATGCCGCTTTTTTTGTTGTCTTCATAAAATAAAATTAAGCCTTTGATGCTGTCACCCATCCTTCTGTTTTTTTGTTTTGTTTGTTTTTTGTGACCTAAAGGAAGCCAGTGTAAGGCCTGGCAGAGGTACAGCAGATACGCAATGGTGTGTAAGGAATTAGTCTGCAGAAAATGAGAGAGGATAAAGTTGCAGAAGTCAAGATGGGACATGATGAGTGAGTGGATTGGAAACTTAGAATCTTGTCGCACATTTCATCCGATCCTTACGTGACACCAGCAGAACTGAGCCAGACAGAATGAGAGGAAGAAACAATCTACAGTTTAATTAAACTTTAATAATGCAGACAGAGCGGCAATGTTAAGATGCGTTTCAATTCACTTAAGATATTGAAAAAAGCAAGAGCACCATTTTACAGTAGAGAAAGAGAAAAAGTGAAAGTAAGTCAAATTTGCTTTGTTCTCTTGATATCCTTTGTTGAAAGTAGGGCTGCACGATTAATCGCATATGCGATTTAAAAACCGCGAGAGTCGCGATTTTTTGCTAAAAAAAAAAATCATCAGAAGTGGCTGTAATGCATTGATTTGTATGTGATTTCTTGCAAACCAGCTCCATCTAGTGGTTGCTTTTTGCACACATTTGTAAAATGGCTGTTTTACTTTCACTTTCTGATCTCAGTAGCAGCCGGCCAATCTAGAAGTCTAACACCATAGCCCATGCAGGAATGAAGAGGAGGGAAAGCCACTTACTTATATTTCCCCCTAGGGACGTCTGCAGTCTGAAACTTAGGGTATGTAAACATTACTGAACCTCCCACACAATCTTCTGCTCTCTGAGAAATGGCTCAAATACATAGCAGATGCAGTTAACCCCACGACTGCCAAAAAGGCTAAAACTGCAGTCCCCTCTGCTGCTGGGTTAACTTAACTGCATCTCCAATGTATTTGATATCAGCAAGGCACAGCATTTCTGAAAGGAGCAGCCCCCCACCCCTACTGAAATATGCCTGTATTGGATTCCTGCACAAGAGCAGGGTTTTGTATTTTTATGCTCCAAGAGTGTATTGGACATTGAGAAACATATACATTAAGATTCTGTAGTGTTAAATAAACTTTTTAATACAAAATGAAGGTGTTAGCCACTAAGAAAATTGCGATCAAATCACATTTAAAAAAAAAAAAACATGTACATTAAGATTCTGAAGTGTTAAATAAACTTTTTAATACAAAATGAAGGTGTTAGCCACTAAGAAAATCGCGATCAAATCACATTTAAAAAAAAAAAATTGCAATTTTTTTTGTTGCCCATATCGACCAGCCCTAGTTGAAAGCATACCTAGGTAGGCTCAGGAGCTGGGAGGTAGCTGCTGATAGGTGCCTGCACACACATGCCTCTTGTCATTGGCTCAGCTAGCTCCCAGTAGTGAACTGATGCGCTGGAGTGGACTTTGTATTACAACTGTGAATATAGTTATATGCAAACAATCGTGCAATAACTTGCTCTAACACAGGGATGGCCAACTGGAGTCCCTATGCACTAGGGAAAAAGTAAAACAAAAAATAAGCTTCTGGTGAGTGAGCCAAACCATAACAGGACATACAGGATGTAACACAAGCCAGCAATGAACAGTAACAGGAAATACAGGGTGCAACACTAAACAGACAGCCGGTGACACAAGCCAGCAAGGAACAGTAACAGGATATACAGGATGTAACACTAAACAGACAGCAGATGACACAAGCCAGCAAGGAACAGTAACAGGATATACAGGATGTAACACTAAACAGACAGCAGATGACACAAGCCAGCAAGGAACAGTAACAGGATATACAGGATGTAACACTAAACAGACAGCTGGTGACACAAGCTAGCAAGGAACAGTAACAGGATATACAGGTTGTAACATTAAACAGACAGCTGGTGACACAAGCTAGCATATACAGGATGTAACACTAACCAGACAGCTGGTGACAAGCTAGCAAGGAAGAGTAACAGGATATACAGGATAAAACACTAAACAGACAGCTGGTGACACAAGCTAGCAAGGAACAGTAACAGGATATACAGGATAAAACACTAAACATACAGCTGGTGACACAAGCTAGCAAGGAACAGTAACAGGATATACAGGTTGTAACATTAAAGAGACAGCTGGTGACACAAGCTAGCATATACAGGATGTAACACTAACCAGGCAGCTGGTGACACAAGCTAGCAAGGAACAGTAACAGGATATACAGGATGTAACACTAAACAGTCAGCTGGTCACACAAGCTAGCAAGGAACAGTAGCAGGATATACAGGATGTAACACTAAACAGACAGCTGGTGACACAAGCTAGCATATACAGGATGTAACACTAACCAGGCAGCTGGTGACACAAGCTAGCAAGGAACAGTAACAGGATATACAGGATGTAACACTAAACAGTCAGCTGGTCACACAAGCTAGCAAGGAACAGTAGCAGGATATACAGGATGTAACACTAAACAGACAGCTGGTGACACAAGCTAGCATATACAGGATGTAACATTAAACAGACAGCTGGTGACACAAGCTAGCAAGTAACATGATATACAGGATGTAACACTAAACAGTCAGCTGGTGAAACAAGCTAGCAAGGAACAGTAAGAGGATATACAGGATGTAACACTAAACCGTCAGCTGGTGACAAAAGCTAGCAAGGAACAGTAACAGCATATACAGGATGTAACATTAAACAGTCAGCTGGTGACACAAGCTAGCAAGGAACAGTAACAGGATATACAGGATAAAACACTAAACAGACAGCTGGTGACACAAGCTAGCAAGGAACAGTAACAGGATATACAGGTTGTAACATTAAAGAGACAGCTGGTGACACAAGATAGCATATACAGGATGTAACATTAAACAGTCAGCTGGTGACACAAGCTAGCAAGGAACAGTAACAGGAAATACAGGATGTAACACTAAACAGACAGCAGGTGACACAAGCTAGCATATACAGGATGTAAAACTAAACAGACAGCTGGTGACACAAGCTAGCAAGGAACAGTAACAGGAAATACAGGATGTAACACTAAACAGACAGCAGGTGACACAAGCTAGCATATACAGGATGTAACACTAAACAGTCAGCTGGTGACAAAAGCTAGCAAGAAACAGTAACAGCATATACAGGATGTAACATTAAAGAGACAGCTGGTGACACAAGCTAGCAAGGAACAGTAACAGGATATACAGGTTGTAACATTAAACAGACAGCTGGTGACACAAGCTAGCAAGGAACAGTAACAGGATATACAGGTTGTAACACTAAACAGTCAGCTGGTGACACAAGCTAGCAAGGAACATTAACAGAATATACAGGATGTGACACAAGCTAGCAAGGAACAGTAACAGGATATACAGGTTGTAACATTATGCCGACAGCTGGTGACACAAGCTAGCAAGTAACAGGATATACAGGATAAAACACTAAACAGACAGCTGGTGACACAAGCTAGCAAGGAACAGTAACAGGATATACAGGATAAAACACTAAACATACAGCTGGTGACACAAGCTAGCAAGGAACAGTAACAGGATATACAGGTTGTAACATTAAAGAGACAGCTGGTGACACAAGATAGCATATACAGGATGTAACATTAAACAGACAGCTGGTGACACAAGCTAGCAAGGAACAGTAACAGGATATACAGGATGTAACATTAAACAGACAGCTGGTGATACAAGCTAGCAAGTAACAGGATATACAGGATGTAACACTAAACAGTCAGCTGGTGACACAAGCTAGCAAGGAACATTAACAGAATATACAGGATGTGACACAAGCTAGCAAGGAACAGTAACAGGATATACAGGTTGTAACATTATACCGACAGCTGGTGACACAAGCTAGCAAGTAACAGGATATACAGGATAAAACACTAAACAGACAGCTGGTGACACAAGCTAGCAAGGAACAGTAACAGGATATACAGGATAAAACACTAAACATACAGCTGGTGACACAAGCTAGCAAGGAACAGTAACAGGATATACAGGTTGTAACATTAAAGAGACAGCTGGTGACACAAGATAGCATATACAGGATGTAACATTAAACAGACAGCTGGTGACACAAGCTAGCAAGGAACAGTAACAGGATATACAGGTTGTAACATTAAACAGTCAGCTGGTGACACAAGCTAGCAAGGAACAGTAACAGGAAATACAGGATGTAACACTAAACAGACAGCAGGTGACACAAGCTAGCATATACAGGATGTAACACTAAACAGTCAGCTGGTGACAAAAGCTAGCAAGAAACAGTAACAGCATATACAGGATGTAACATTAAAGAGACAGCTGGTGACACAAGCTAGCAAGGAACAGTAACAGGATATACAGGTTGTAACATTAAACAGACAGCTGGTGACACAAGCTAGCAAGGAACAGTAACAGGATATACAGGTTGTAACATTAAACAGACAGCTGGTGATACAAGCTAGCAAGTAACAGGATATACAGGATGTAACACTAAACAGTCAGCTGGTGACACAAGCTAGCAAGGAACATTAACAGAATATACAGGATGTAACACTAAACAGTCAGCTGGTGACACAAGCTAGCAAGGAACATTAACAGGATAAACAGGATGTAACACTAAACAGTCAGCTGGTGACACAAGCTAGCAAGGAACAGGATATACAGGATAAAACACTAAACAGACAGCTGGTGACACAAGCTAGCAAGGAACAGTAACAGGATATACAGGATAAAACACTAAACATACAGCTGGTGACACAAGCTAGCAAGGAACAGTAACAGGATATACAGGTTGTAACATTAAAGAGACAGCTGGTGACACAAGATAGCATATACAGGATGTAACATTAAACAGACAGCTGGTGACACAAGCTAGCAAGGAACAGTAACAGGATATACAGGTTGTAACATTAAACAGTCAGCTGGTGACACAAGCTAGCAAGGAACAGTAACAGGAAATACAGGATGTAACACTAAACAGACAGCAGGTGACACAAGCTAGCATATACAGGATGTAACACTAAACAGTCAGCTGGTGACAAAAGCTAGCAAGAAACAGTAACAGGATATACAGGTTGTAACATTAAACAGACAGCTGGTGACACAAGCTAGCAAGGAACAGTAACAGGATATACAGGTTGTAACATTAAACAGACAGCTGGTGACACAAGCTAGCAAGGAACAGTAACAGGATATACAGGTTGTAACACTAAACAGTCAGCTGGTGACACAAGCTAGCAAGGAACAGTAACAGGATATACAGGATGTAACATTAAACAGACAGCTGGTGATACAAGCTAGCAAGTAACAGGATATACAGGATGTAACACTAAACAGTCAGCTGGTGACACAAGCTAGCAAGGAACATTAACAGGATAAACAGGATGTAACACTAAACAGTCAGCTGGTGACACAAGCTAGCAAGGAACATTAACAGGATATACAGGATGTGACACAAGCTAGCAAGGAACAGTAACAGGATATACAGGTTGTAACATTATACCGACAGCTGGTGACACAAGCTAGCAAGTAACAGGATATACAGGATGTAACATTAAACAGACAGCTGGTGACACAAGCTAGTAAGGAACAGTAACAGCATATACAGGATGTAACATTAAAGAGACAGCTGGTGACACAAGCTAGCAAGGAACAGTAACAGCATATACAGGTTGTAACACTAAACAGTCAGCTGGTGACACGCTAGCAAGGAACAGTAACAGGATATACAGGACGTAACATTAAAGAGACAGCTGGTGACACAAGCTAGCAAGGAACAGTAACAGGATATACAGGTTGTAACATTAGAGAGACAGCTGGTGACACAAGCTAGCAAGGAACAGTAACAGGATATACAGGATGTAACACTAAACAGACAGCAGGTGACACAAGCTAGCATATACAGGATGTAACACTAAACAGTCAGCTGGTGACAAAAGCTAGCAAGAAACAGTAACAGGATATACAGGTTGTAACATTAAACAGACAGCTGGTGACACAAGCTAGCAAGGAACAGTAACAGGATATACAGGTTGTAACATTAAACAGACAGCTGGTGACACAAGCTAGCAAGGAACAGTAACAGGATATACAGGTTGTAACACTAAACAGTCAGCTGGTGACACAAGCTAGCAAGGAACAGTAACAGGATATACAGGATGTAACATTAAACAGACAGCTGGTGATACAAGCTAGCAAGTAACAGGATATACAGGATGTAACACTAAACAGTCAGCTGGTGACACAAGCTAGCAAGGAACATTAACAGGATAAACAGGATGTAACACTAAACAGTCAGCTGGTGACACAAGCTAGCAAGGAACATTAACAGAATATACAGGATGTGACACAAGCTAGCAAGGAACAGTAACAGGATATACAGGTTGTAACATTATACCGACAGCTGGTGACACAAGCTAGCAAGTAACAGGATATACAGGATGTAACATTAAACAGACAGCTGGTGACACAAGCTAGTAAGGAACAGTAACAGCATATACAGGATGTAACATTAAAGAGACAGCTGGTGACACAAGCTAGCAAGGAACAGTAACAGCATATACAGGACGTAACATTAAAGAGACAGCTGGTGACACAAGCTAGCAAGGAACAGTAACAGGATATACAGGTTGTAACATTAGAGAGACAGCTGGTGACACAAGCTAGCAAGGAACAGTAACAGGATATACAGGTTGTAACTTTAAAGAGACAGCTGGTAACACAAGCTAGCAAGGAACAGTAACAGCATATACAGGATGTAACATTAAAGAGACAGCTGGTGACAAGCTAGCAAGGAAAAGTAACAGGAAATACAGGATGTAACATTAAAGAGACAGCTGGTGACACAAGCTAGCAAGGAACAGTACAGGATATACAGGATGTAACACTAAACAGACAGCTGGTGACACAAGCTAGCAAGGAACAGTAACAGGAAATACAGGTTGTAACACTAAACAATCAGCTGGTGACACAAGCTAGCAAGGAACATGGGTGGATGCAGAGAAGTACATTTGAGTGTCATCATCATACAGAAGAGGGTGAACCCCTAAATAATTGATAGACACTTATGGACGATGTATAGACAGTAGTGATGCACCGAAATGGAAATTCTGGACCGAAACCGAATCTGAAAATCCGGGATGCACTTGGCCGAAAACCGAAACTGATACCGAAAATGTATTTTTTCAAATTATTATTTTTTTATTATTTTTTTGCATAATTAGAGCCAATAAAAAAAGCCCACACTTTTATGGAAAGTAACACGCTAAAATTGGACAAAAATATCTTAAAACATTAATATGCTACACAATAATTTTACCAAGAAAAAAACAGGCAAAAAATGCCATTTTCAGCCAAAATGTTTCTGCGACCAAAATTTTGGTGCATCCCTACTTAAAACAATTATAAATATCAATATACTGTATTATTCTTCATTTAGTTCTATGTAACAGAATCATATTTAACAGTTTTTTTTTTACCAATTATCCAAATAAAGTATAGTCCTAGAAAACTCATATGTAGAACAGTAAGTCAAGTATTAAACTTAAACAGCAGCTCTAGGCTAGCATCAAATCTGAAACATGCCACACAATATTTTTACCGAAAATAACAGGCAAAAAAAACGAAAACCGAAATAGCAAAAAATGCAATTTTCGGCCGAAACTTTCTGCGGCCGAAATTTCGGTGCATCCCTAATAGACAGAAAATATAAAGGGACCTATATATGATGTGAATAATTTGATGAAGTTCACCAATCAAAGTTTTGAATCATTAGGAAAAAAAGGAATACATTTTATAGGAAAGAAAAAAAAAGGAAATCTAATGTTTGTTATAAGAAATACACAGGTTAGTGTGAAACGATTACAGATCAGAGAAGGTTTTAAAACCTCAAAGCTTATTATGCAGAAACACTAAGTCTCTCTCTCTCAATCTGCTCTGGGGTCCTGACCTCTACTGATCTCCCACCCTAACCTCTATCACTGAAAGAAAAATGGAATTGATTAGCAGGCAGGAAAACGTTCATCTCCCTTCCTCCTGTGGGCCCACAGCACATACATATGCAAAGGAAGCATCTGTCTCGGTTCCACTCACAGAGTAAAAACTGCAGCAAGACTCCTCAGAGCCCAGAACTGTCACATGCGCGGCTACGTTTCACTTAACTCCAGGGAGGGTGTGTAAGATTAGCGCTCCTGCGGAAGGGAGGGCCCGTGTGGTGGGTTACAATATTTGGCAGACTTCTGAAAGCACCTGATAAGTGACAGGTTTCAAAAAGGTGCAAAATGAAAGAGAGAGGTAGGAGATTCACAGCTGGATTAGAGAAACCTCAGAGAAATTTTAAAAAAAAATTAAAAAAAAAAATCTAACAGTAGATCTGCATCACATGACCTGAAACACCACTGCTGTTTGTACACAGATGTTTTCATAAAATGTTCACAGGGACTTAAAAAGACGTGAACGGTTATTGGAACATACAAGAGTAGGATAGAGCCTTTGGGGCCTATCTATCAAGCTCTGAATGGAGCTTGATGCCCCGTGTTTCTGGCGAGCCTGCAGGCTCGCCAGAAAAAGCAGTTATGAAGCAGCGGTCACAAAGATCGCTGCTCCATAACCTGTCCGCCTGCTCTGAGCAGGCGGACAGACATCGCCGGAAATCAACCCTATCGAGTACGATCGGGTTGATCTGCAGGGGGCGGCGTTGCACCAGCAGCTCTTGTGAGCTGCTGGTGCAATGCCGAATACGGCGAGCGTATTGCTCGCTGTATTCAGCGAGGTCTGGCGGACCTGATCCGCACTGTCGGATCAGGTCCGCCAGACCTTGATAAATAGGGCCTTTATATCTTCTTACTTACAGGTCAGTGGTGAGTTTGTCAGCTAGACCCCAATAAATGCATTATAAGCATTCTGTTGACAAATACTTGCTTGTCCTCTTCTTACACTGCAATGTTGTGACGCTCATTTCAGATAGGCAGACAGTGACCGTAACTTCTATAGCTGCATATAAGAACTGCAAGAGGCATCTCTAAGCGTATGTTATATGAAACACACTCACTAAATCTCATTAATCTACCATCAATAGGAACTGCTGGGTGATAAAACCAATTGCACACAGCACCAGTCACTGAGCTGTTATGGGGTACATATACATCAGCAGAACTTCACAAGTTTTATCTGAGCTACCGACATCTCCTATAACCTCACGGCTTGAGGGTAAGTAAAATACGCAGCCGCTATGTTACACTGTAAATCGCTTGAGCTGAGGCTATGCGCTCACTTTAAAAAACACTGCTTTTCACTGGCAAACTTCATAACATTCAAGTATTACACTGACTGGACCTCAGGTGTAGTAACTTACTTCCATTTCAATTTTATCATGTGTCCAAAATAGCAAATGACTGCATGAAATCTGCTCAAATACAGATGACTATCGTGGATGTAAAGCTTGACTGGCTGATGTATCAGTTGTGAAGAGTTTTCTCGCTTGTGCCGTCATTACAGCCTGGGCAGATAAACACTTTCACAAAACACTGACATTTCTCTCAGCAAAAATAGGAAAATAAATCATTTCTTGCCAGTTTCCCATTGGTGCAATGGTAACTAAGAGACTGGTAGGGTTCCCTATAGAAGCTTTCTTCTCTAGTATTGAAACTAGTTTATGGCATTAGATATACCATGGAACACAGTGAGGACAGTCATCATCAAGTGGAGAAAATATGGCACAACAGTGACATTACCAAGAACTGGATGTCCCTCCAAAATTTATGAAAAGATGAGAAGAAAACTGGTCTGGGAGGCTACCAAGAGGCCTACAGCAACATTAAAGGAGCTACAAGAATATCTGGCAAGTACTGGCTGTGTGGTACATGTGAAAACAATCTCCCGTATTCTTCATATGTCTGGGCTATGGGGTAGAGTGGCAAGACGAAAGCTTTTTCTTACGAAGAAAAACATCCAAGCCAGGCTACATTTTGCAAAAACACATCTGAAGTCTCTCAAAAGCATGTGGGAATAGGTGTTATGGTCTGATGAAACCAAGGTTGAACTTTTTGGCCATAATTCCACAAGATATGTTTGGCGCAAAAACAACACCGCACATCACCAAAAGAACACCATACCCACAGTGAAGCATGGTGGTGGCAGCATCATGCTTTGGGGCTGTTTTTCTTCAGCTGGAACTGGGGCCTTAGTTAAGCTAGAGGGAATTATGAACATTTCCAAATACCAGTCAATATTGGCACAAAACCTTCAGGCTTCTGCTAGAAAGCTGAACATGAAGAGGAACTTCATCTTTCTGCATGACAACAACCCAAAGCATACATCCAAATCAACAAAAGGAATGGCTTCAACAGAAGAAGATTAAAGTTTTGGAATGGCCCAGCAGAGCCCAGACCTGAATCCGATTGAAAATCTGTGGGGTGATCTGAAGAGGGCTGTGCACAGGAGATGCCCTCGCAATCTGACAGATTTGGAGTGCTTTTGCAAAGAAGAGTGGGCAAATCTTGCCAAGTCAAAATGTGCCATGCTGATAAACTCATACCCAAAAAGACTGAGTGCTGTAATAAAATCAAAAGGTGCTTCAACAAAGTATTGGTTTAAG